>NW_022900913.1:2133330-2160980 GCF_012274545.1 Fukomys damarensis
CTCCCTCCCCCTTCCCACCTCCTCCTTCCTCCCCGCCTCTCCCCTGCAGTAGCGGGGATTGAACCCTGGGCGTCATGCATGCTAGGCAAGTGTACCACCACCGAGCTACAACCCAAGCTCTTCTTATTTTTGGTTCTATTACCAGCCCTTGCCCAGTTGTCCAGAGCGGCCTGGAAGTCAGGCTCCTCCTGTCTTGTCCTTCCAAGTAGCCACCATGTCTGACTGTGACCCTTCATGTTTTAAGGTGCATGTGGATGAGCCTCTTGGCAATGGCAGAGTGCACACTACATCCACGCACGTAGGAGGCATTTACGAGTGTTCCCAGATGCCGGTGTCCTCGTCCACTGTGCTCCCCATCAGGACTGTGGTGGCGCCCGTGTCCCCCTTGCCAGCCCAGCGCGCAGTGCTTGGGCCGGATCCCAGCTCCTCTGGCCCATCCTCCGTGACTCTGGCTCAGGGACCTGCCCACGAGTGGGTTTTAGGCTGAGCCCTTCCGTGCTGTGTGAGCCCATGTGGAAGCCTGGTGTGTGTGCACGTGTGTGCTTACACTAAACTTCTCAGTGGTGAGGGTTTCTTCCATGGTCAAGAAAAGACAGAGGGAAGAGGGCTAAATCCTCTGGACTGAGGCAAAGCTCAGCTGCACCATCTGCAGCTCGTGAAAATGTTGAAAATGATGGCCTGGTGCCCCACGCATGGCGCGTCTTCATTTTTCCAGCTGCTTTCAGAAACATGGCCCCTTGCAGCCTCGCCGTGGCTCTGGGAGAAACTCAAGCGTCTCACCCAGCTCTCCAGGCTGAAGGAAGTCCTGGCATAGGGCAGAGACCACTCTTCCCACTAAGCCCAGAAGCCATGTAACGAGCAGGGGAGGCCAGTGGCTCTTCAGCGCCAGCCTAGTCCTAGGTAACATCCACAGTGCGCTTTTGGGTAACTTTCTCGGTTGGACGAGACACATGGCAGCCATGGGATGTGTTAAGAGCAGCACTAGAAAGCAAGCACGGGGGACCCGATGACTAGTGCTAGGCAAGCCTCGAGCAGGCTCTGGGCTAAGCGCCTCCCTTGCACACATCCACATGCATCCATGCTCAGTGCTCATGTTTGATGGTGGGGAGCCCGGCTGCATCACTGTGCACCCCGGCTCACTGCGTGCTGCATTATGAAAGGAGCTTGCACTTGGCCAGCAGCTGAGAGTGGATACTAGGGCTGCCTCGCACCTGGCCTGGCCGCGACAGAGTGCCAACCAGCCCACCTCCCTGCCCTTTGCTTTGTCAGGGTCAAGAGTGCCGAAGGTGCTTCTCAGGTGACAATGAAGATGCAGGGAGCTGCTGCCCTTCCCGCATCAACGTTCGCAAACTCATGCGGGTGGGCGCAGTGTACTGTGCACGTCTGCGTATGGAGCAGGGGCAGAAGAAAGTACCTGGGGTCCTGCTGAGAATTCCTGCCTCAGATTCAGGAGTGGGAAGTGATGGTTAGCAGATGCCTTCATACAGGCAAGCTTTTTACGGCCACTGTCTTAAATAAAGCCTAGGAAATCACAAGGAAAACAGTTTGAAGAGAAAAGCCAAGGCTTTATAGCAAACCATAACCTTTTTTATGGACTATATCATTACCCAGTTAAAACAATTAAATAAGCTTAATGGTGCTTATGCATAAAACATAAATATTCAAGTCATTCAACATCCATAGGAGGGAATTCAAGTTATGGTAATCAAACATGACAGGAACAAAAATAATTTTATAAAACTTCCAAAGCATTAAGTACCTTTAAAGTGCCAGGCACTGCGTCAAGTCATTCAACATCCATAGGAGGGAATTCAAGTTATGGTAATCAAACATGACAGGAACAAAATAATTTTATAAAACTTCCAAAGCATTAAGTACCTTTAAAGTGCCAGGCACTGCCGGCAAATTTGGTGCATTATGGGAACAGCACCTGTGGGTGACATGGATTGAGCACATCTGAGGACTGGTCAGCATCCCAGTGAGCGCAATGGAGGACTGGTCAGCATCCCAGTGAGCACATCAGAGGACTAGGCAGCATCCCGGTGAGCACACCAGAGGACTAGTAAGCATCCCAGTGAGCACACCAGAGGACTAGTCAGCATCCCGGTGAGCACACCTGAGGACTGGTCAGCATCCCAGTGAGCGCAATGGAGGACTGGTCAGCATCCCAGTGAGCACATCAGAGGACTAGTCAGCATCCCGGTGAGCACACCAGAGGACTAGTAAGCATCCCAGTGAGCACACCAGAGGACTGGTCAGCATCCCGGTGAGCACACCTGAGGACTGGTCAGCATCCCGGTGAGCACATCAGAGGACTGGTCAGCATCCCGGTGAGCACACCAGAGGACTAGTAAGCATCCCAGTGAGCGCAATGGAGGACTGGTCAGCATCCCGGTGAGCACACCTGAGGACTGGTCAGCATCCCGGTGAGCACATCAGAGGACTGGTCAGCATTCCGGTGAGCACACCTGAGGACTGGTCAGCATTCCGGTGAGCACACTTGAGGACTGGTCAGCATCCTGGTGAGCACACCTGAGGACTGGTCAGCATCCCTGTAAGCACAACTGAGGACTGGTCAGCATCCTGGTGAATACCCCACAGGACTGAGCATCCCTGTGAGCACACTGACAGACTAGTCAGAATCCCGCTGAGCATACCCACATGTACAGCACACCTGGTGAGGGGAGCAATAGCCACCCCCCTCTCCCAGGGACACTGGCCTGGTCCTGGTTCCCCATCCATCTGGGACTTGTCCCCAGGCCTGCTGTACCAGGAATAGCTGAGGTCCCTGCTCCTGGCTGGACCTTGGCCGGTTGCACCCTTAACCTGCTCCCTGAGGTCCTGTGTTCTAGTTATTAACCCTGAGGCTAAGCTGTCCAGACCAACGCCTGCTGCTGTGTAGAAATGAGTGGCTTACAGGATTGTTTACTCCACCTTTTCATTCACTTCCAATAGTAAAGTTGGGTGGACGCCGCTGTTGCAATCAGCAAAACCACTCTGGACCCTAGATATGCAACAGCTTCACCTCATGGTGGGGGCTGAGGTTCACCTAAATCTGTCCCACACCGTCCAAAACTGCAGGTCGCTGGGAGCCTGGTCAGTAGCCTGCTGGAGAGGAAGGGGTGCAGTGAGGATTGTAACAAAATCTCCTTGGGAAGTAGCATGTCGATGCCACTGTGATATGGGGTGGGGTATCGTTAGGCAACAGACACGACAAAATAATGTATTTACTCATGTTTGCCCACATAATTCCTAACGAGTGTGGCTCATTCTTCACTGGGTGACTTGGTTTTTAGCTCGATAAACAAATGTCCTTGTATTTGTCAACGCCCGAAACCCAGTGTCTCCCCAGTTGCGTGCCACTGTCCCTCCCAGCCAAGCGGCTGGTGGCTCGCCTGGTTAGTGCTCCCCCAGACGTGCGCCCTACTGTGCCCCCACTGAAGGAGACACATGCACACCGGAGCCCTGAGGGCTTTGGAATTGATCGCTATAAATCTATTTCATTAGGCAGCTGTAAAAGTCAAGAAAAGGAAATGCTTCAAAGTAGAAGTGAGTACCCTTTGACCCCTCTTTCCTGAGTGGTTTCACAGTGAAAATTTACCTTTTTCAAACATACAGTGAATGTTTGAAACAGGGCTCAGCACCCCAGACATCGGCACTGCTTCATTCTTAACCACCTTCAGGGAATCTGTAGGGCAAGTTACCTGGTTTGCTTGTTTTCCTTTGTTATTTTCATTTGTTTGTTTTTGTTGCCGGGGATCGAACTCAGGTCCTTGTGCTTGCAAGGCGCAAGGCAGGCGCTGGATCCACTGAACTCAATCCCCAGCCCGTTACTCGGTTTTCAAAACATGGTGGCCGGTGTTAGAGTCACCTACGCCATTCACCTGTGACTTGGATGACTGTGTCTGACTCCGCTCACAGACCTGAGAACGTGAGTCACTTCCCCTGCCCCGACTCTTGTTGTGCCTTTGTCGTTCCTTGGAACACACAGCGCTGACCTGTTCGTGGCAGGCGCAGGCTTTCTCTGGGCCTGGAGATCAGACATCTGGGTTCCGCATCTCAGTTTGAAGTGCATCCAAATCCTTTTTAGTTACATCAGATAAAGTTTCACCTGTACAATTTCAAATCTCACCATCCTTGAAGGGACTGAACACAATGTTATGTCTCTTTATGGTGGTTTATGCTTATTAAATATTAAAACCAAACATTACCACTATAAAAAGACTTACAGCCACGGCATTTTTCCTGATAATAAAATTTTACTTAGTTTTATTATTCCTTCGGTAGGGCATATCTGGAATCTCACAGAAACTACTGAGCTGGAAATACAGAAATGTTTGCTCACCGGGAAGGACCAAGCTGCAGAGCCAGGTGGAGAGGTGCTGGGAGCTGGGAGGAACTCAGCTCGGTGCGAAGGACCAACGGTGAAGCCTGCATTCACAGGCAGGTGCTGCGCCACAGTCCTTGCAAAGGCCAGAGGTGCTGGGTCCCTAACCTACCCTCCTTTGTGAGATGTTTCTACCATTAGACTGGTGTGAGGAATCCCCTTGTCCCCTCTGGTGACTGGACTCTGGCTTGACATATTTGTCATCCCTTTCTTCTGGACCTCTTAAGAATGGGTCCATTCTCCAAAACAGGTGTTTTCCCGGTCAAAGACTGCATTCTGGACCTGGATGGGCTGACAGCATGGACAGACCCCTCCACGGTGTGCTGGTGTCAGAACAATAATCCTCCGAGTCAACCCAACTTCAGTATTCATGAGGTCCTGCAAGGGTTTCAGTGCCCCATCAAGGTCTCTGCCAGGTGCTCTGAACATCGAGTGGATGCATCATGAGAGAGTGGCCCGACTGGCTTCCCTGGGCTCGGCCACGGGCAGGAGCACCTCTGCGGAGGCTGTGGGGGCCTCCATTCACGAGCGAAAACTTGCTGTACAGTGATCACTGGAGCTGGCGGTGCCCTGAGGTGCGGTGGGGCGGTGTGCGGTACTGGGGAGCTGTCTCTGCAGAGCACCTACCTCTATGTACCTGCTGGCCAGTGGGGGCAAGGCCGCTGGGCTCTGCAACAGCCCGGGGGACAGGCGGCTCCAGGCATGGACAAAAAGTCTGAGAGAGGAAGTAGGTTTTAAGCACTCTTGATCTTCAACTTATTTCAACTCTGGGTTTCTCCTGGGAGAGAAACCATGTGATATTTAAGCTTGGGCACCTTCTAAATGAAAGGGCAAAATAAAAGAGATAATAAGAAGCAGGAAGGTGGGTGTTTGCAGATGGGGACGCACGGAGAGAGGAGGGAAGGGAACGGGGGTGAGCAGAGAACGGAGATGCGTTTGTGCCGGCGCTAGCTCCACTCGGATGTAACTGGCACGCGCCGCAGATGTGGACGGATAAAATAAAAATTAAAACTAGAAACAAAAGCCCTCGAGGAGACGGTGTCAGAGGAGGAGCACAGTGACCGTGGAGCTGAGGGAAGCAGACGTGATGGGCTCCGCTGCCCAGGTCGCAGTGCTGCTGGGAGTCACTCGCGCCAGGATGCACGAGACTCGCGCTGGGGACCAGGTGGTAGGGCCGGTGTGGCCCTCCTGATTCCGGGATTGCGGCGGGGACTGCTCCCACTCTCCCTGCAGACGCACACGCCCTCTGCGGCTGAGCGGGTTAGTGTGAGCCTGTGCGGCCCGCGGGGGAGGTGGCCCCGTCCCGCGAAGATGAGCTCGCACCTGTGTCCTGGTGTGCTGCCCTTAAGTGGAAAAAGGCCTTTGCATTTGGACTGAGGCACCGATGGGTCTAGAGTTTGGTGCTCACCCTGGGTTCTCCATCTAGGGCTGCAGTCCAAAGGCACTTTTCCTCACGTCCTCACGGGAGAAGGCAAACAGAGACACAGCAGCTCATGTGACAAGGTAGGCAGAGACTGCTGGGCAGTGGCCGGAGCCCAGCTACTCTGGGCCGAAGTGGGGAGAGGCAGGCAGAAGGTCGGAGGCCTCTGGAGGAAGCAGGACCCTGCTGATGGTCTGACTTGAGGCAGCAGCCTCCAGGAAGGATGCCCAAACCGAGCTGTTTGATGCCACTGTGTTGCAACAGCCATGGGAAACCAGTGCTGCCAAACTCCCAGAGCCTCCCCGAGAACCATGCTGCAGGGAGGGGACGTCCGCCAGGATGGGGTCCCGTGGAGGGCTGGCCCTGCCCACACACCCCTCCCTCCCTGCAGAGGTGGAAGAGACAAGGAGCCCAAGTCCTGGCACTGCTCCGTCTGCCGCCCAGAGCTGAGGCACTGGTGGGCCCTGCTGGTGGAGGTGGAGGCCTGGCCTCCACCGTGGGGCTTGGGCCAGGTCCTCGCACGGTGGCTCTGCCAGTCCGTGTTCCGCTCAGTCTTGAGTGCAGGTCGGCACCAGCGTCTGCTCTCCTGACATCTCCACCCCTTCTGCAGCAGGGGAGCTCCCCGGTGCTGTGGGAGGAGGAGAAAGCAAGCCGGTTGGAACCGCCAGTGGGGGCCCCAGGAGCAGCCCTTCCTGGGGCAGTGTGTGCCTTGCATAATTTTGCTCAAATCACAACCATCTTCTGTTCAGGGCTGACTCCTATCTTGATCAGAAAAACCTCTGTCCCACTCTGTAGGCTGAGTCGGGATTATCTCTGGGTTAAAATCCAGCTCACTGAAATCAAGGCCAATTCCTTGCTGACTGAGAATCAATCTGACTATGGAATAGAACACTTGAAACTGGAGTGTTTCTTCAGTGTAAAAGGAATCACTTCACAGATGCCTTAGTCGTGTATTAGTGCTGTGCATTAGGATCTCACCTTCTTCCTGGGTGCCTATTAGTAAGGCAATTACGTATGACATTGTCACACTGTTCTTGCATTTCACACAGGTGCTGTTTCCCTCTGACTGCTGCGTCCAGAGGTCCATCTGTGTTAACACCGGGGATGAGCTGGGAGTCCCCTTTGGCAGTGCGGCTCTGATGTTCTGTCCCTAGTGTCACTGTCCACTGCTCTCTGGTGGGCAGGGGCAGACAGCTAAGGCCACATTCAGAGTCACTTTCCAGAGGCTCCCCAGCCCCTCCCGAGGCCAGGGCTGGCCCTGGCTCAGCGGATCAGCAACACCACGGTCCAGGGGGCACCGAGCTGACCAGCCCAGGCCAGGGCGGTGGAGAAGTCCTCGGGGTCACGAAGTCAACCATGCAGGTGTGGTGGGAATCACGAAGAGACGCAGCACCTGCTGGTCCAAGAGATGGAACTCAGCCTTGTCGCTCTTCAAGATCAGGCCAGCCAAACACATCTGACCCAAGAGGAGGTCTCAGGCTACAGGGAGGCACATTCTCCTGTGGTTCCGGCTCCCCAGTCTCCGAGGAGGTGTGGCAGAGCACCTCCTGCCACCTCCCCTCCTTCACTGCTCGTCTGCTGAGGACCACGTCCCCATCTGTCCGTCAATGTGTGGGAAGCGAAGGTACTTTGAGCTCGTTGCAGGACATCGGTCACCTGTTGCACCTGGCACAGCTCCCAGCCAGGTAGACACCTGTTCTGTACGAGGCTCCTGTCAGCCTTTGTGCTGCGACCTTGTTTCTCTCTTGATGTGTCACCTTGGAATTTCATAAGGAAGTGTCACAGATCCGGCGGCTTAAACAGCGGGGCTATCTCAGCTTCCCGGGCTGGAAGCCCTTTGGCATTCCGCTGCTGAGGTCTCCGGGAGGGCCTGCTTGCTGGTGGGTAGCTGGTGATCCTCCACAGAGTCCTCACAGGGCTTCTCTGTGGACACGTCTTGTGCAAAGCACAAACCCAGATAGATCGGGTCCCCACCACTGTGTGTGACTTCATCCAAGCTCAGTGACATCCTTACTCGGCAACAACCTTCGGACAAAGCTCTATGCCTGAGGTCCACCAACAGCAGGAACTGGAGAAGCCCCTCACTCAGAGGAGGATGCTGGGGAGGTGCTGAGGCAGGGAAGGCAGTGCAGAGCCCTCAGAAAGAGCTCCCAGGAACCAAGAGCTGAGCCTGGGACCTCTGCCCATGGAGCCGGGGAGCATCTCTCTTGGACCAGACCTACAGGGGCTGCAGGGCCATTCGCTGTGACTGCAGGCTTGTGAGCAAAGGAACCCAGCCATTGCGTGGGCCCCGGGGCTCGGGACTGTAAGTTTCTGTAAGACAGGCGACCTTCACCTGCTCCCAACCCCTAAATCGGGACATGCTTTTCACATCTGCACCACACATCCCTGCCACCCACCCTGCACCTTTCACCCCAATCCACTGCTTTAAGATATGAATGAAATAGAAGTGGGCACCACAGGTCCCCAGAGGAAGCCTTTATGCCCCAAAGCTCACATGGACCCACACATTAAAGGACTGGCTCCCCCATAGACTCAGATTTGAAATGTGTAGCCTTCATTATAGTTTTGTTATAGTGTTCTTTTTGCTGATGCCTTTGAAAATATGGAAGCTAATATTGACTTTATGACAAAAACACGTAAAGCTGGTATAGCAACATATACTTTTGGAGAAGGTGAGAGAAGTTATATACATATTAATAAGATCTATTATATGATTATGTTGGTTAGCAACTTCTGGATTTGGTGGCCAAAGCAGATTTTTTTCTTTCCTTCTTTCTTTCCTCCCTTTCTCCTCTCTTCCCTCCCTCTCAACCTCCTTCCTTCCTCCCTCCCTCCCTCCCTTCTTCTCTCCCTCGAAGGGGCACCTCCCGTTGGAGCGAAGGCTCCCCCTGCCTGCACCTGGAGAGGTAGGTACCTGAGCTAATGATGTGGCTGAGGGCCGCTGGGACACAGGAGGGCACAGGAGGGCTTTGTCCCAGGAGGCAGACTTGGGTCCCTCGCTGACACCACACATCCTCCTCCTGCCCAACCTTCTCTGTCCATTTTCCCCACCCTCTGGGGAGCAAACGCCTGTCCCCCGTGAGCTCGCAGGGCAGCTGTGGAAGGAAGGGCATGGGGCCTGGCTGGTGGCAGCGGTGCCCAGGCTAGGGGCGCGGACTCTGTGCTGCGCTTCTGCGTGGGAGACCTGGGCAGGCGCCTTGCACAGCTGGGCCCGGCTCCCTCCGACGCTCAGCTCCCTTCCTCTACCCAAATGAAACGCTGCTGCAGACAAGGGCGCTGGTACCTGGATGCCTCTCAGCAGCTGTTTGCTGTGGATGAAAAAAGGCCAACCTCTCAGCGAGTGGCTGGAGAAGCACAAATATGTAAACTGAGGCACGAGCTGGATGTGCGGATTCCCCTCGTCTTTCTCCCTTCAGGTCCCACCTAGCCACCGCCCACCCACCTGTCCTGTCTTGGAGGCTCAGTTGGATGAAAAAAGGCCAACCTCTCAGCGAGTGGCTGGAGAAGCACAAATATGTAAACTGAGGCATGAGCTGGATGTGCGGATTCCCCTCATCTTTCTCCCTTCAGGTCCCACCTAGCCACTGCCCACCCACCTGTCCTGTCTTGGAGGCTCAGTCTGTTTACGGAATGCTGTTTGAACTAAATACAAACTCTTTGCAGGTTTTTGTTGATTTTGTTTCCTGAGCAAATGTGATTTGGGCTGAAATTTCTGTATCTGAAATGAGGTCTGGCATGGCCAGGATATTAACCAGGAGCACAAAAAATTCAAGCTAAGTCAGTTCTGTGTCCAAACCAGGAATCAGTAAGTTTAGAGCGACTTTGTGGGATTTCGGCTCTGGGCCTGGCAATTGACTCCCATGTGCAATCGGGTCTATCATTATAATGGGTCACGTGACACTGTAATTTCTTCATTAACTCCCATCCTAATAGTAGAGATTTATATCTTGTTGAGTAGTGTGTAAAATACTGAAAGTAATGAAGCTGCATCTAAGTGTGTGTTTCTCAGGCCAGGGCTCTCGCGCCATTATTCCTGAGTAGGCAGCTCTGTGTGCGGATAGAAGATGCTGCCAGCCTCCCCCTGCCTGGTTTCCAGGGACCCCACTGCCTTCCCAGCGCATCCAACTGAGAAGAAGAATGTTCCTTTTTGTTAATGAGAAACAGCAACAGTACCAAAAGATTTCTCAATTACTTTGAAAGAGTAGAGCCATTATCCTGGGGGCGGGGTGAAAACTTAGTTCATTTATTTCTCTCTCTGAGCAGAGCACCTTCCTGCCGGAAGAGAGGCTGGGTTCAGGGGCCCATGTCCCATGACCAAGGGTGCGTTCTGCCCTGCTGGGTGCTCCCGAGAGCGAAGTGAACACGGTCGGAGGGCACGGCAGGGAGAGAAGACGCTGGAGGCGACCGAGCTCCAGGGCACTGGACAGTTCAGGTTTCCTGCCTGACCCAGTGGGAGCCACCCTCCCGTGGAGTCCTGAGCCGGCCGACTGCGGACTCCAGTGACGTGGGCTGCTCACAGGGGCCTGTCAGGGCGCTGCCAAGGGTCCTGCTTCCTTCTGAGCAAAGCACTGCCACCCTCAGAGAGGAGGTGACGGCCAGTCGGGGCCGCGACTCCAGAGCCACGGCGAGGTTGGCGCCGTGAGCCCAGCCACTAACGCTGAGGTGCCGTGGGAGGTCTTGGGTGGTCAGTATTATCTGTACTATACTGCACCAACAGTGGTCTCTCCGCCATCCCAAGAGAGTCCACAGAACCGCCCGCCTTATGATCAGAAATAACCAGGCCCCCAAAACTAATGCACAAGCTCAACTCCAGCCGCATGGGGCAGCAAAACATCTTGAAAAGGTGCAGCCAAGTGCAGAGCCAGAGGTGTGCTCTGAAATCAAAGGCTTTCCCGCCTTCCTGAGGATGCCTTTCATCCTTCACTCTCCGGAACAGAGTGTGTCCCCCACTCCCCGCGACCCTCTCATTACTCCCCACCCCAGGAAAGTTCTCCCGTTTGGTCTTTACACCTGCCAAGTTGTGTTCAGAGGAGTCCGGTGCATGCTCGGGAAGGACTTCAGCTCTGCACAGGCCTTGCCCTCCCTCGTTGAGGTTGAGGAGGCCTCTGTGACCCCGATGCCTGGTAGCACTTGAGCCCCACAGGTCCCCTGCACTGCATGGCCTTCAAGGGCTCCAGAGTTCTTTAGCTGGATGCGTCACGTACAGTGTTCTGTGTCCTTGCTAGGCAGAGGCACTGTTCAAATACAGGACACACAGCTACCCTATCCACACTGCAGACGGGGAGGCCACGAAACTCACACCCGGGCTCGACTTGTGTGTGTTAGTTCTAAACTGTGACACCTCCTGCCTTCTTATTTTTTTGCCCTTGTCATCACTCGTCTGTGGGGATTTCTCCTCTGTTTCCAGTGTTTCTGGTGCCACTGTCAATTAGCCGAGTCTGACCTCTGCTTGGAGGAAGTGGGCCGCTCTCATCAGCTGGGACTGCATAATGTTTGGCAGAGCACAGATGCCAGGGATAGCCGTGAGCTGCTAAGCAGATACCAAGCATGTGGCCAGCATGGGTCCCAGGGATCTGCTCCTCGGTACATGGTACACGCTCGGACAAAGAGAATGAAAAGGGAGCGTCCTTCCCAGGGAGCCTTGCTCGACTCAGACAGGAAGGAAGGGTGATGCAGCCATGGCAGCGGCCTGCAAACACCACGGCAAGGGAAGAAGCCAGTTGGAAAGACCATGTGGGATGTGACTGTGCCGTGTGACAAGTCCAGTGTGGGCTTATCGTAGGCAGGAAGTGGACTAGGCGCTGCCGAAGCTGGGGATGCGGCGGGAACAGGATGAGGGTGTGAGAGCTGATGTCTCCAGGGTTTGTGGTGAAATAAAAATGTTCTAAAGCTAATTGTGGTGCTAGGTGCACAACTCTGAATAAAGTAAGAGCTGCTGTGCATTGCATTTTAAAGGGCGCCATGCGTGGTGCGTGAGTTGCATCTCAATAAAGTCGGTACCACAGCGAAGGAACAAAGCTTGGCGCACAAGCAGGGGTCAGACGGGAGAAATGCAGCCCTCCTCGGAGTGGTTTGCTATGCACTTCAAACCTTATTTTGTGGCTCCTGTGTATTTTCTGCGCAATAAGTTCAGCAATAACTTGAAGGTGGTACTAGTCAGCTTTTCCTCTGTGGGCGTGCAGTCCCTGACACTCAGAACTTAAAGGAGGAGAGGCAGAATTTGGGTCATGTTTCAGGAAGATTCAGTCCATGGCTGGCTGGCTGCGCGTGGGAATAGCGCGGTGGAGGGGTCTGGGGGAGCAACGCCGCAGTTTGTGGTGGTTGGGAGGCAAAGCAGAACAGCACCAGAGAGGGAGGAGCAAAGAACCGGACAGAGACCCCAAGGCCACTCCACCCAGATAACCCCAGAACCCCCTAGTCATCCTCCAGATGGGCCCCTAAGCCAATCAAGGTGACACTGCACCCTGACGACCACAAAGGCGAATTCTTTTTGTGGGAAGAGAAGTCTCTGGTGCTTGGAGGCATGTATCTTAGCCCCACAAATGGGGAGCCTGGTGCTAAAATAAGGCAAGGGTGGGTGGTTTGGGCCGAGCACAGAGGAAGGGGCTTACAGGACCTGGCAAGATGGACAGAGTGAAGATGCAGCCCTCAGTGGCGCTATGGAAGGAGAGGGTGGGGGCGTAGACAGCCGGCCGGCCGACACCCTGCAGTCTCTGCCCACCTGCTGACAGCTCCTCCAGTGCCCTCGGAGACTCTCAGGTCTGCGGCAGACCTCATCCTCCAATAGGGGTTGGGTCCCTGCACCCCTCCTGGACTCCATCCAACCCCACAGCCTGGATGACACACAGAGAGCCAGCCAACGTTTGGAGAGTGCACGAAAATAAAACAAAACACTTTTACCGTACAAAGTTCATCACCATGAATCCCCCTCACCGCCCCCACTGTGCCCTCATCCCGTGGTTCTCGTCACTGTCTGAAGCAGCTCTGGAGTCCTCACTCCTGAGAATCTTTAGCTGCACTGCCCTGGCTGCCTGGATGCCCTGAGCCGATTCATAACGTTTACCTTTCATGGTCATTTTGACTTTGGGGAGGAGCCAGAGGTCAGACGGTGCCAGATCTGGAGAATGAGGACACAGCGTTGTGTTTTTAGGAGCTGCCTTTCCATAGAATGGTGTTGGACAGCAGCATTCACGGCAATTTTGCTCATACCTTGTAAAGAGGACTCCAGACCTGCTCCAGAAAGCAGCAAGAACGACGGGATCGGTGTGTTCAAAGCAGGGATGGGGTGGGTGGGAATATTTTGATGGGTTTGATGTGTCTGTTACCATAACATTTTAAATTTAAACATTGTGGTATATTCAGATGACATAAATCATCGTGCCGCCCTCAGACACTGTCCACACCTGGGTGTTAATGACTCACAGATCACTGGTGTGTGTGCTGCTTCCTGCAGCACGATGCCATTTAAGCAGCAGACGCACCGCTAACGGGGTCTCTGCCCTTGCTCTGCGCTGGTGCCCGGTTCCTGGTGGCTGGCAGCCTTGGGAGGCACAGCCCACAACCAACCATGTGGCCTTTTGTCTTAGGAGGAGCCCGGCCTCAGCCTAAGGTGAACGGGATTCCCAGAGGGCTTTGTCCAGCTCTTGTGTGGAGAGCTGAGGCCAGAGGACGAGGACAAAGGCAGAGGCAGAGAAAGCCTGTGCTCACGTTTTCCTTCTGCCCCCGAGTGTACGGAGAGTCCATGACCCAGGATAGTGAGGAGAAGGCCAGGGATCGGTACCATCAAACTGGCAGGAAGGTCACAGGCCGGCCACTCAGAGGCAGGAGGAAAGCGGTCAGGGACAGATCACGGCAATAAACCACCCAGCAGGGTGTTCGGTGTGAGCGCTCCTCCCGATCCTGAGGCGGCGCTGGGCCCGGGCTGCGTCCTCGACTTTCAAGATAGCAGAATGTGCACAGCAGCAAGCAGAAAATGCATGCTTCTGGGATTTCTCCAACACAGACTAACCTGGAAGGATGACAAAGAGGAAAACGAGGAAGAAGAGAAGGGCAGAGGAGGAAGAGGAGGAGAAAGAGGAGGAGGGGGGGGAGGGGGAGGGTGTGATGTTCCCGGTACAAAACGGCCAATAGAAAAATGCAGCCGGGCCACCTCCAGGGTTCTGAGCTCGCGCTGAGGGCCCCGCAGCTCATTTTCTCCTCTCCTTTCCGCAGCTTCTTCACCCGCTGTAGATTGACGAAAATAGGAATAAGCATCTTTGGACCACAAACAGATGTGCTTGATAAAGAAAATGTCAGCAAAAATACTAAAGCAATGTGTCACAGCGGCTGTCTGACAGATACAGGGAAAAGGTAGAAAATGTTCTATCGTGTCCGACAAGGTGTTCTTTTTGAGATTTAAAGATCAGTGTGCGACTGTAAACGTGTTTGTCACTGTGGCTGTGGCTGCACTATCTGGGGCTTCACAAGAACTTTATCAGCTCCGCATAGGGGAAGAAAGAAACCTGCTCCCATTTATCTCCGCTCGCTTCCCTTCAAAGCCAACAAATAAATTACAGTGTACATTTGATACAAATTGATTTCTTAACTCAAATAACAATGTTGTCCTCCCGGCCGGGCCATGTGTCACTCACCGGCGCTGCTGAGTGAAAGCCTCAATCCATCTGGGTGACAGAAACGGGCCTGCCGCTGCCGTGGAGGAATGCTAATCACCCGGCTGGCCCGGCCTTTGTGGGCAGGCCGTGATAAGGGGAATCAGGCCGCCCTGTCACTCGAGCGGCTGCCCAGCGTTTGTTCCGCGCGTCAGGCCCAGAGCCGCCAGCTTATTTCACGTGGGGGAATAAGATCGGACGCTGTGGCCGCGACGCCCTGGGCCGGCCCCTGCTCATGAAAGGAGACCCTGAACGTCCCATGCTGATCCTATCGGCGGCGGCAGAAATGAGATATTGGCAGGAGCTGTTGACTCCGCACAGCTGAGCAGGTTAATAAGGTGCGCAGGGAGGCTGCGGGCTAATTGGATTTGCCCGGCCTCGGCAAACAGGCAACTCGCGGCTGACAGAGCCGCATGGGGTGGGCGGGAGAGGAGGAAGGAGCTGCTCTCGGGACGAGGTGTCTTCCAGCCTCCCATCTGGCAGCCAGGCTGTGCAGGGCACAGATGCGTGCCCTCCGATGCCCATTGGAGAGGGTGCAATCGCAGAGCCCCCGGCACAGTGCAGCACCCCAATGCCAGGTCGGGTGGGTGGGGTTTTGGTGGTCTTTTCCGTGGCCCCTGGCCATCTCCACGGTGGCCTGCCCTCGTTGGACTTCCAACGTTGGATGTGCTGCTGCTGCAAAAGCTGTGTCCTCTCTGCAGTTGGAGGTGACTCCCTGTGGGCGCCCAGCAGTGTGGGTGACACGCGGGTAGCTTCCCCAGGGACACTGTAGCTCCTGCTCACCGATGGGGAGGCCTGTCCCCAGGGCACGCCTCTCTCTTCCGGGCCTGTGAAGGCCCCGTGGCAGGCAGTCCACCTCCCTCCCACCCCACATCACGAAGGGCCCGTGGGGTTCAATACACAGAAAACCCTGACCCTGAACCATGAAATATGCAGTCTGCACAATGCAAGGGCTGGATGGTTTCACCTTTGCGGATTGGGTCGAGTGCTTGTGCAGAGAGCTGCTGTCTGACTTCCCGGATGCGGGTGGTGCATGTCTGAAATTTACACACAATGCTCAGGAAGGCAGGTGAGGCTCACAGGACACCCTCCGGGTCATTTAGAGGCTGCCCCGTCCTCTGGGCTCTCTCCTGGGGAGCCCGTCAGGTGTTTAGACCCTGAGGCCACACCGTCCGTGGGAGAGAAGGAGCAGGGCACCAGACCACCAGGTGACAAAGGTATAGAGTTTTCCAAAATCTTTCCCTAAAGTGCTTGAAAGTGCCCTGCATGGAAATGCTCTGCTCTTAGCTAATGATGCCAAAGTGAGGTCATGTAGGATTTCGCGAAAGACTCGTCGGGTAATGTTTCCATTTTTGATTAAAACTGTGAACGCCCATCCAGCTGGGTCCCAAACTCCCCATCTGGAGCCGTGCGGGGGCCTCAGTGTCTCCCATGCAGCCTGGCGACAGGGCCCTTGCGAGTCCCTGCCCCTGTCCTGTGGCGCGGGGGACACATGGGTCACTGCTGGCATCTGGGGCCGAGCCGAACCCGCTGCGCCCGTGGTGATACCCGTGGCCCTGGCTGCACCACAGCTGCTGCCGTGCTAGGCCCAGCCCACAGGTGTGGAGCAGACGCAGGGCATCGCTGGGTCCCTCCGGGCTGTGACTCGCCCACCCTGCTGCTCTCCACTATTCCTGTGTCTCTTCGGTCTGTGAAGCCCAGACCGGTGGGTCAGGGTCAGGGTGACCCAGAGACCTCCGCTCAATGGCCAGCTTTTCCAGACAGGCCCTGTGTGTTTCCGGGGCTTAGCCGTCAGGACCCCCAGCACCAGCCAGACGTTAGCAGAGCTCACCTCCTCTCCGCCGATGCCACGTCTCCTTGGGTCAGAGTGGTGAGTGCCCATCTACCCACCCTTCTGCTGGAAACATGTGCACATTGGCCATATGTGAAAACAGGCTCAGAGAGGTTGAGTGAGTGAACGAGGTCACACAGCGAGGGGCGATGAGACAGGGATTCAAGCTTGGGAGGGATCCCTGGCCCCCGTGAGTCTCTACACAGGCAGGTGGTGCCCTGCAAGCCGAGTGCCCCTGCAGGGGACTCCTCTCCTCCTGCTTGTGCCGAGTCCTGCTCCCGGGTAGACCTGATACTCGAGCATGGCTTTGAGGCTAGTGGAGGTTTTTTCGGTACCGGGGATTGAACTCAGGACCTTGTGCTTTCGAGGCAGGCAGCAGAACCACTGAGCCAAGTCCCCAGCCCTAGTGGAATTTTTATATTTGAACTAATGAAAACAAATCTTGGGGAAAATCTTCTCTTTTTTTCTTTTAGGGGCATTTGTCTAATTACCTACTAGAGACGTTTTTGTCCCTAAAGCAATCACAGTACCAAATGTTCTGTTTATTCCCAGTGTCTGCTGCAAAATGGAAACTATGAAAAATCCAGCCTGCTCTCTTAAAAAGAGAGAGTCGGGTGAATAAAGTGCAATATTATAAAATGTTCCACGGCACAAAGGAGCCTGTTTAGTCAGGATAAATAAAGAAAACAATTTAAACCAAACTTTGCTTCAAATTAAAATGCACGTTTATTTTTAAAGAAAGAAAAATCACTCCTCACTGTAAGTGTGTGTCTGGGACAAAAACCTCTGATATAAAATTGGCTAAGCCTTAAAATATTTTATGTATAATGATTTCTTCCTTTAACGGTTTGAGAGTTTTATTATCTTTGGAAACACATCAGCGCACTGGAGATGCAGAAGCCTGGCTTAGGGAGAGGATCTCAGTAACATAATTACAGTATCATGGCACATCAGCCCGCCCTTCCTCTTGAATTACTCTCAGGGTGCAAAGAGACTTTCTAAGAATTTAGAGGAATCTGTCTTAGTCTGCAGGGGGGCAACAGACACCGGGCTTAAGCAACAGACGCTGTTTTCTTTTCCTTGCCATTCTAGATGCTGGAATGTCCACGATTAAGGCTGTGGCTGGGTTTGGCTTCCACTGAGGATGCTCTCTCTGGTTCACAAACAGCCACCTTTCCACAGGGTACTCACTGTGAGGAAGGGAAAGTCCTCTACTGTCACAAATCCTCCTGGGTGGGAACTTCGTGCTTATGAACCCTTTGTACCTCAGTTACTTCCTGGCCCTGAATATAGTCACACGGTGGCTTAAGGATTCAATGTATGCATTATGGGGGACACAACTCAGTACTAAACAGTATCCCCATTATTGTCAGAGTACACATTAATCCGTGCCTGCAGTCCAAGGCCATTTTTAGTTAAAAATCATTCCGGGAAATCATTAAAAGCTATAATTTTCATGCCATGTCACAGTGGTCTCCAAACTGTTGGGTACAATCTGAGGCAGCCATGGCAGTTCTAGAAGTTCTGTGTAAGTCAGCTATAATGAAAGAGCCCTCAATTTTGGAACATGCATTCTGAGAGATATGTCACTGTCTTAACTGGACAAGGAACCAGACAAGCAAGAAAGGACTTTCCAAGTCTCACTTTTGGCACCGAGTGATGGCCTTGCTGCCTACCCTCCTAATGCTAAAGTCTGGACTTGCCAAGATGCTCAATCTAGAATAAGTCACATGTTATTATGGGTCATTTTCACTAGCTATTTTTCAATACCTTTTGTTTCTTATTTACAGTATCACCAGTTCAACTAAACATATTTTAGCACTATTGAACCCAAATATCAAGCAAATAGTGACACAGGTGCTCAGTGGTAAAAATATGCTCACCATGTACACTAGTCAGCTTTCCTGTCACTGAGGCACAGCACTTGACTTCCATAATTTGCAGGAGTAGAGCCTCACTTGGCTCACGCTTTCAGAGGATCCAGTCCATGGTCAGTGGTCCAAGGTGCAAACATCATGGCAGAGGGGTGTGGCGGGACAAAAGTGCTTACTCAACGGTAGCTGGAGTGCAGAGCAGTGGAACCATGAAGAGAGAAAGGGGTGAAGGGATAAATATCATTCCCGGGGCCACACCTGCAGGACCCACCCAGACACACGCAGGAGTCCAAAGCCAGTCAAGTAGGCACAAGTCTAACCACCATGCCAGCACTTTACAGTCTGTGAGGTTTTCGCAGTTCTCCTAGAGGTGTCCTCGCCACACACAGACACAGGGGAGGGCTTGACAGGAGCTGCCCTGAGACAGGAGCAGCAGCACCTCGGGTTTCTCAGTTCTAAACCACGAATGAAGTATTGTTTGTGGCAAATGTAGCATTTCATTGTCAGGTTGGTTTCAGGACCCATTTGTAGCTCTTTGTAGTTTCCTCATTACAAAGGGTCACCGCTCCAAGTGTAAGGACCTTAGTACTTTACTCTAACACAGCTGTCATGCTCAGCAAATGTGGCACATCCACCCCACCACAAAGAGGGACTTTTCACCCCTTAGATTGTTCTGCAAGATCAGTTCCTCTTCCTATCATCGCAGTGGTTAGAGGACAGCAATGCCTGAGCTGTCAGTCACAGCTTTCGCCTGTGTGGACAGTCTTGAGAGACACGTGCTATAACGCCTTTGGGTTGAATAATTGGTGTCATCTGAGTTGGAAAGTGCCCGGGATCAGAGGCCTGTCCAGCTTCCAGGCTGAGCCCTGGTTCCGCGGGCTGATCGGCACAGAGGAAGGAGAGAGGGTAGAGCCACACCTGCCTCCCGGACAGTCCCCGATGCAAACTTGAGGAGCAGAGGCCAGGTGGAGAAGCGCCAGGAACGAGTGCAGTCGTGGGTTGTGCCTGCTTCCCGGTGTGCAGCCATGTCGGCCATGTGAGGAGAGCAAAGCCGGAGGGTTCTCAGTGTGCTGTCCTGGGCTGGATGCTCGGGTCCCCGCCTCCCACAGCCATAGCCACAGAGAAGGGGGTGACTCAGTGTCCCCGGACGCCACCTGCAGCAGGCATGGAAGCCGGATTCACAGCACAGACAGCAGTCGGTTCCTTCAGTGCCACGCTGGGTGGCTTTTTATATGACAGGGAAAGTGCATTACCGCTACCCACGAGGGAAACGAGGACTTCTCAGTGGATCTGAAAAGAGACACACCAGGCCTTCCCGAACATTCTTTCTGGGTCCATCTTTGTGGCAATCAGAGAAGACGATTGTCTGACTCTCTGCCATCACATTGAGCTTTAAGGCAGCTCTCAGAGCATGTGACCTGGGAGGAAAGCTGAGGTGTTGGGAAGTTAGCGGCACCGCCCTTTGCTCGGCGTGGCGTTCCTGAGCGTGGGCTCCGAGGTGGTCTCCGGGAAGTGCTGCAGCCTGGGTCTGCCAAGTTTCTCTTCTCAACTTTCTCGCCTATAGGAAACGCGTGCAGATGAGCACAGTGACCCCGCTTGTTCAGGTGAAAGGAGCAACGCCCCACAGCCAGGGCGCTGTGCAGCTGCGCCAAGGGAAACAGTTAGAGAGAGAAAATTAATTCTCCCTATTTGCTACACAAACAATATTTTAGGCATTAAGTACACCATTAATATATACGAACACTCCGTGTTGTACAGTGCTTTATTAAGTTCACTTATCGTGCCCTTTCACTTCATTACTAGATCACAGAATAAAGAGCGCGGCTGAGATATCTTGTGTCCGGTAATTGCATTGCTTGTCTCTGTTTCCAACCTCTCAGAAATGTGCACTCACAGGACATCCGAAATGGGCCATTCGGATTCAGGCTCAGCCAAAACTCACTGGGCATGGCCCCTGCACCAGACGAGGCATTACTTCATTAATGAGGGATTATTCATCAGACCCCAGTTTCGTACCGAAGCTCAGTCCAGGAAGGGAAGTGGCCTTCCTGAGACGACAGCGAAGATGAGAGAAGCCTGGATGTCCCAGCAAGGCATGAGTTCACAGGAAGGACACCACAAACACGCCATGTGTCTCCTTCATTTGCCGAGGAGGAGAGGCAGGAATTTGGAAAGAATCATTATTTATAGTACATTATTCTTGCTGCAACCCCCCAAATATGTACCAGTTAATCTTCCCTGTCCACGCGGCTGGATTAGATCACTGGAGAGGCCGTGATCGTGGGGTGCTGTACTCGCCAGCGGATTAACCCACTGATGTTGAGAGCTGGACGTGCTTCTAGGAGGTGGGACCCACTTTGTGGGGGACACCAGGCCATGCCTTTGGAGGTACATCATTCTTGGGGTCCCTTCTCATGTGTTCTTTTTCTCATCTGGGATGAAGGAAGCAGATTTGCCCCCCCACCCTTCGGCCATGTTGTTCCTCCGTGGCCCCTGCCTACCAAGGACTAAGACCTCTGAAACCATGGGCCAGTAGGCCTTTCCTCTGCAGGCTGTGAGAGTCCGGCATGTTGTCTCAGCAATGGAAAGTCTGACAAATACAACACCGAACCTGGTTTAAAAACAGACAAAGGATTTAAGTCACATTTCTCCAAAGAAGATACAACACTGGCCGTGGAAAGGTGTTCCTCGTCACTAAACGTGGCCCACATGCAAATCAAAATCATGATGCCTTGTTGTTTCACACCTGCTGGTGGCCTGCAACCAAAAAGGAGCAGAAAGTAAGTGTGGGTCCTGAGACCTATGTCTGTGTGTGTTGTGGTGCAATGTAACATAAGGCGGCCGCTGTAGAAAACATCTAGGGCAGCTCCTTGAGAAGCTCAACATAGTTTACTGCACAAGCCACAAACTTCTCTCTGGTTGAAGGAGAGAAGGTAGAAATTTGCACATTTGAGTTCATGGCAGCACCATTCACAAGAGCTAAAAGGCAGAAGCAGAAACAGGTGAATAAGCAAAACACGGCCCACGCATGTGATGGACTAGGCGCTCTGTGTGAAGGGATTTGGCACAGGCCACATCCAGGTACCCAGCAGACATCATGCCACATGAAGTTGGCCAGGAGCACAAGTTCGGATGCTGCGTGCTCCTTACTCCAGGTCCCTAGAGTAGCCGAGTTCTTGAAGATGGACAGAGGAGCGGGAGGGGCAGAGCGGGTGGGGAGTAGCAGTCCATGAGCCCAGAGATTTGGTTGGGGGACGAGAAGGGTGCAGGAGGACAGAAGGCGACGGCACGGCAGAGCACGGTGAGTGCCCTGAATGCTGCTGTCGTTTGCTCAAAAAAATTGGCTCAAATGGAATTTTTACATCGCGTGTGTTTTGCCACTAATACTGTTACTTCCATCAAAACCATTGCTCCCAGTGTTTGAGGAAAAATCTGGAGAGAAAGAGCACAATGTAAAATGATGGGAAACGTCTCTGAGATTTACAAATCTCCTCCAAACCAATGTAGAAAAATAAAACTGTGAATTATTTTGTTGTCTACTTAAATGACAGTTTAAATAGTGTGAGTAAATATCAATGATGCGAACGATAAAGATCCTGCGGGGACACCTGCTCACTGGTCCTGCGGGAGGGAATTAATGCATCTCGCCTCCGTGATCTAACGGTAATGGGCGGGCTCTCCCCAGAGCCCTGCTGCTCCGCTCCTTCTCCCGGGAGGGGCTGCTGCTTCTCACAGCCCCGGTTCCCTCTCCACGCCTTTCTTTCTCCTTTCCGCCTTCCAGGCTCCTGACCGACCGCCTCCTCCGCCAGTGATCGTGGACATGGCCGTAACCACAGTGCCCGGGAGGTCTCCTCTACCTGGACGGCCACTGCACCCTGGGCTTTCTCATGGGGACGGTGGTCACCCCTCCCGTGCTCACCGTACCTGGAAACAGGGCCTGCACTGAGGCCTTTCCCGTGGGGAGCAGAGAGGAAAGCGAGCAGCAGGAGGGGCGCGCTGAGCTGTGTGATCCTCCCTGTCTTCCTCCTGCACCACCTTCCCTCTGCGTGGAATCAGAGACAATGCACAGACACAATGCTGGCGAACCTTTCAGAGCCTTCAGTGGTAACAAACAGCCTGCAGCGGCACTTCTGTCACAGGTTCGCCACCTCTGCCATCGGCTAAGCGCCGTCAAGGGACACGCTGAGCGGGTCGCTCCAACTCCAACTGGATCCTCTTGGGTCCTCTTGGTGGCGCTATCCTGGTGGCATGAGAGGAAGGCGGGGTGAAGCCTGAGGACGCCTGGCGTGGGCTTGCGGGGAGGACATCTGTCCACGGATGGGAAATTAAAGAGCCTTGCCCTGCGTGCCGCTGCCCAAGTTGAGGGGCAGAGCTGTAGGCAGAGGCAGCAGCACCGTGGGAGCTGGAGGACGTCCAAGGCCCCGTGTGCGGTGTGCGGTGTGCCTGGGGCGCCCTCCCTGAGGGCCGTGCGTGGCAGGAGTAGTTTCCCGATTTAAGCTTTGTCTGCCCACCTCCCTCTTTCCTCTCACCCCTTCCCTGCCTCCCTTCCCACCCATCTCTTGGTCTCCTTACCTTCTGCAGATCTACCTTTGTTTCCCATCATCTTGCTTTTATTTTGCTGTTTAGTTTTAATTTATTTATACTTTGGGTTTCTCGTGTAAGAGAAACCATGTGATATTTAAGCTTGTTGTCTGGTTTAGTTCACTTAACATTATGGTCTCAAGGTGTAGCTATTTCCCTGCCAATGACTCACACTTATCTTTATTCGTAGCAGTATAGTACTCCATCGAGGGTAAGTACTACATTTTCTTTGTCCGTTCATCAGGTGATGGACACATGGGCCACTTTCAGGACTGTACTGGAAAGGCAGACCCCACACTGTCCAAATGCCTTCTGCATCAGTCAGTGTTTACTGGAGGAACAGATACAATACAAAATAAACAACTACGTAAGATCTTAGGGATTAGTGCAGCCTGCAGAGTGGGGTGTGGGAGTGCAGAGCATCTGTCTATGCGCTGAGACCGAAGGGTCCAGGCAAAGGCCTGGGGCTCCGCGTAGTCAGGAGCTGAAGGGTCTGCTGGAAGCGGGTAGACCATGTCCAAGGTGAGGAAGCCTGGAGCTGCTCCGAAGGCAGAAGCAGCGCCCTCTTCTTCCCCTTTTGCACCATTTTGGTGACGGCCCTGCCTCAGGTGGGCTTTCCACACCCAGAGCTGTGCTGAGCAGGTGACTCGGGCCTTTCCTGCCCCAGCTGACACAATGAAGCAATCACACACCCATACTTCCAAGACTGCTAAGTAGTTTCAGTGTGATCCCACTCAAAACACCAAAAGCATTCTTGATGCAACTAAAGAAAACACTCTGAAAATTCTGTGGGACCAGCAGAGGCCAAGAATGGCCAAAGCGTGAGGATTTCCACATAACAGTTTTGTACTTCTCGTTTCAGTTTCTCTTAAAAATCAGTAGAAAATGAGAACAGACAACTCATCAAAACAGATACATGAATATCCAGGAAGCCCAGGAAAGGAGGCGCCACACGGTGAGCCATTAGGGAACCCGAGGTGGACGGAGGACACCAGAACAGTCTCTTCGGAGGCCTCTTCCTGCAGGAGGAACCAGCACAGCCGGAGTGGATGGCTGGGAGGATGCTGGGGACCGACCGGGCAGGGCTGGCCTGGAAAACGGCGTGGCAGGTTCTCAGAAGGTTAAACACAGACTGCCGCGTGAGCCCGCACTGAAGACTCGCACCGACACCAGCCTGCACCCTCGGAGGACACGGCAGCTCGGCGCAGAGTGGCCGGCAGGGGGCCGGCCCGTGTCCTCGTGGGCGAGCAGTGCTGGCCGTAGTGTGCACTCGCAGGGTCCTGCTCGGCAACGCAGAGGCGCAGCCAAGCGCAGTGACCACAAACAGCACCGCAAGCCTGGATTGCGGTGCGCAGCGTCGGCACCAGAAACAGAGCCCCGGGTATAACTGCCCACGTGACACTGTGGGGACGGGCGTGGGAAGGGCATGCCTTACTCTCGTGGCTGCCAGGGATCGGGGAGTGGGCATGGCAGAGGGCACGGGGCCTTTGTAATGGGGGGAATGGTCCTCTCTTGATGGTAAAACAACTGCGAACATTGGTCAAAAGTCTGAGCAGTGACAAGGGTGACTTGCTGTATGTAAATTATGCCTCAATAAGTCTGATTAAAAGCACATTGTATTAAACAGAATTCTTGCTTAGTTAGGTTGGACTTTTGCAGCCATCTGTGGTATGAGAGGAAATCACATTTCTGTGCAGGACTTAGAAGAAAAAGCATAGGCCAGGGAGTAGCAAGGAGCTCCCATCTCAGCCAGCCAGACCTGGGGTTGCTCTTGGCCAGGGGACCAGGGGACCAGGAGAACTCCAGCGTCTGCCAATGACATTGTCAGGGAGCCTCTGGTGGCGGGAGTGGTGGGCAGCAAGAATGGGGAGGTGCGGGCAGAGTGCAGCCTCTGGGGGCGGGGCTGGCCTCCTCCTGGGCCCTGGAGGGGCCTCCACGGGGCACTAGAGGCAGCACAGCACGGTGCAGGGGGCCCAGCCCGCTCTGCCCCTTGTGAACTCCCCTCAGTGCCACGGTCCCCAGAGGAGCTGGGAAGCTGCGTGGTGTGGAAACGCCTCATTTGTTCGAGTCGAAAGCCGGCCTCCCACCTCGATTCCTTCCACCGTCTTTGTGGACGGCTTCCATGATAAGTTGATTTAGGCCTGAAAATCCGTTTTCTCTGAGCACATTTGGAATATTGAAAGTTATTTTTACACAGAAGGATTAACTGACTTTCAGCTCAAGTTTCCTTTATAACTCTTTGATAAATGGCCCTTCGTTTCTGTCTGACTTGTTTTCTCAGAGATAGTACTACCAGGAACCACAGAGATACATTTAATTTAATGGTGGAATCTCAAGACTGCTATATATTGCCTGTTACATTTTTTAAAAATTCTAAAACCTTGATAAATTTCAATATTTCATACCTGTGTGAAATAAACCACTTTACTCCAATGTGAAATAGTACCTGAAGTTAATTTAATAAGACTTTATTTTTTCCCGCCTGAAGCCTTTTCCACCGGTTTGTCTCCTTGCGTTGCTGCACACACACGGGCACAGGCACGCGTGGGGTGGATTCCTCCTTCTTGCACATGCACTGCACTTCTTAGATAACTGGATTTCTCATCCTGTGTTTTTAGATTATTGGATTTCTCACCCTGTGGTCTAACCTCGGAACTAACGAAGCCCCTTTAGGGGCAGGCCCTGCTTTATTACCCATTATCAATTAATAGGCTGGATTCTGCCTCACCTGTGCCATAAAATCCACATCGGGCAAAAGGAAACGGGGTCTTGGCCTTGGTCATTCAGCCCGGAGCCGAGGCGGCCTGCACCCTTCATGTGTGAGAGCAGAAACAGCATTTATGAGCTGGGGCGTGTGAAGCTTGAGTAGGCAGATTCACGAAATTTGCTGAGATTTGGATTAAATTTAAACCATTCTCTGCAGCTCTCCTTTTGATTATGGCTGTGTGTGCCTCGCAAACTGAACATTTGAATAGCTCTTGGGGCTTTAAGAATTTTGAATGTGGGCAAATCTAAATTGAGCCCAGAGCTTGAGCTCCAAGTGCACAGAGGTCGGTTCACAGCCCACACTCTCCGGGAACAAAGGAGGTGGCCTGTGGCACACTCTCGGAGTTTTGGCTTCAGCTATAAGTCTGTCTGTCGATATCAGGATCAACACCGAGCTCACCCCACTGGTGCTTATTAAATTAAGAGAGTTAAAGGCCTTAAATGCAGGAAAGCAGGGCTGGAGACAGCTCCCTCCCACCACACCCACACACGTCCCCATGGAAGCCGGGTGGCGTCCCCAGTGCCCTGCTGCGTCCCGGAAACGAAAGTCCCTTTTCCCCAGCAGTCCTCAGGGAAAGTCCACTTCCCCATCCACGCCAGCCTCGCCCTCTTTGTTCCTTCACAACCCCGCGCTCTGTCTGCCACTGATCATCTGGAACACCCTCCACCGTAGGAGTTATTTTAACGCCGTAGGAGATCCTCAGCCACCACCTGGCAGTCACAGGAAGAAAGATGATCCCAGATTCTGAGACAGCCTCCTGTGTCCGAGCTGCTACTGAACAGCATTCCCGGGAGCTCCGTAACCGTGCCGGATTTGAGTCCACATTTGAAGTCGGCTGTGCTACGTGGACTGCACAAGAGTTGGATCTGGACAGGATCCCAGACCAGAAACTGTGCTGGTCCGAGGGTAAGCAGCAAACTTTGCTATCAAAGGTTCATAAGCAGCCCCCTGTGAGGTGGCGCATGCCTGTAATCCCAGCATGTTCAGAGGCTGAGGCAGGAGGGTCAAAAGTTCAAGCATAGCCTGGGTAAGCCAGCCATTAGTGTGAGGATGCTGCTTGCTGCAAAGTTCCAGAGCTTATTCCCCTCACCACACACACACTCTCGGGTTGGCCAAGCTTTCTGGCTTGGCTTTCCACATGGAGCACTTACCTCCTTCTCAGTTTCCAGCCACAAAGCCCGTCCTCCCTACCTGACCCAGGTGAGACAGGGGAGCTCACACTAGCACAGTTACTCGGGGAGACTGAAGCCCCCCCACTCCCCAGCAAGGGGAAAAAACTGTGCTGACAAAAGCAGCTTCGAAGGAAATCATTCCAAAGATGGTGACAAAACTTGTTCCCTGGAATTGGTGATGGGGGATGGTAAAGCGGCTGGTAGTTTAGGGTTGGTGGACAGTTGAGGCGGATGGCACCCTGAACACAACGTGCAGCACAGATGTCTCACTGCCCTCAGAGACAGAGTCACAGTGTACGCCACTGGCATTCGGCGGGCATGACGTGGCTTGGCTGGAGGAGGAGACTCCCGGATCGTGTCTGTTTGAGAGTCCTCTGCCTGCCAATGCTGGGGCCCTGGATCTGCTCATCCCCTTCTTCCATGTGTCCGGGGTGGCACTCAGTGTGCTCCCCCTCCTGAGTGGGCCCTGGAGCCACAGTGTCCACTTTTGACCCTGCACATCAGAGGACGGTTGTCATCACCATGATGTAAACACAGGAGCCCTAAACCACCCTGCTGGTGCCTCTACCTGGTCACCTCAGGACAGCTGGCATTCAGCGTCCAGCCAAAGACAGCTGGGGCTCTCACCAGGCTGTGGGTCCCGCGTGTGTGGAGTGACGGGGAAGGACAGAAGTGTGGAAGGTGACACACGCATGCCACAGCAGCCGGCAGACACTGGCTGCTGTCAGTCCTGCAGACTGGGTCCCTACGGAAGCTTGTGCCAGGGGTATCTGTTCACACTACTGGCTGGTAACCTAGAAAGGCTGTGTTCCGAGGGTCTGCGGCTGGGGGGTCCTCATGGAGGGGCAGCTAGGCGTGAGTGGGGAGCTGCCCAGGCATCCCGTCACACCTCCCGTGGCCCCACCTCCATGCCACCAGGCGGGAGAGCAAAGTGCACTTGTGGGTGTGGAGGATGCCTCCCACAGGG
>NW_022900913.1:2161144-2298862 GCF_012274545.1 Fukomys damarensis
AGAGAGAGAGAGAGAGAGAGAGAGAGAGAGAGAGAGAGAGAGAGGCAGCATGCGCTTTTCCGATAAACCAGGATACTGACCCCAGTGTGGGCGTGTGGCCCTCTGGGGCCTTCAGCCTCAGCTCTGCATGACAGAGGTTCTCCCATTGCCAAGGCAGTGCAACACTATTCCCCATGCCTGCTCACAAGTGGGCGGCCGGGCCACGTGGAGGGAGGCCAGGGCCAGAGCAGACCTCAGCGCAGTCTCCACACCGCAGCGTCATGAGCCTCTCTGGATCACAGGGTTCCTTTTCCTTTTTGTTCTAAAATGTATTGCTATCTTCAAAAACTACGCTACGTATGTTAACCTGCCCTGGTTTCATCTTTAAGACTTACATGCAAATTTAATAAGCTCAGTATTAATTTCTAGTGTGAATGTTAAACTCACACAGACAAAGATCTTTGTTCGAGTTCTTCAATAACTTTTAAGGGCAACAAGCAGCTTGGAAAGTCAGACAGAGAACCCTGGGCTGTTGGATATGTGCATAATTTCATCATCTGCCCAATTCAGCAACAAAGTGTATGAAGCAAGTCAAAGGAAATAAGCAATAAGATGTCCATACAAACGGGCAGTTAATTGTTGGACTACCTGTTAAGTCATAGGTTACATGGTCTAAAATCCTTCATTGCTGAGAGGCAGACTTTATCTTTTTAGGCTTTTAGCTACCTGTTAGTTCAAGTCACATGGACACAAGCAAGGCTCTTCTTCCCAGTCCTGCCCTCCTTCCTCTGCCTTGGTCTGTGGTCCCCTCCTCTCCAGCCATGCCACGCCATGCCACTCCATGCTGTGCCGAGTAACCCAGAACCTTGCTTGCACCTGGGTGAGCACTGGGAGCTGGGGCCATTTGGAAAGCATGGGTTAGGCCTCTGGTGGAAGCCATTTCTTCACCAAGTGTTGACATCTGGGCTCACCTATGAGCACATCGTGGCTGGAAACTTAATAAGATCGGCGGTTTTGTTTTAAGTTGATTCAGCCTGTAACATTTTCTTTTCACCCACCCTGCAATTAATATTCATACTTCTACTCGGGAATTGCCATATAACTACCTCGGGCCACTCAAGCCAACACGGCCTTGCTGGCCCGGAGGCCCAGTTCTCTTGGGCCTGAGCTCACCCATCCCTCAGCTGAGAGCATCAGGCTCCCACCTCCCGGGTTGCAGGTGGAGCCCAGGGCCGAAGGCTTCCTCCAACTCTGGCCTCCACACGTGGGGGCCCCAGTGAGGGCCTCTTCCAATGGCAGCCGCCTCACGGGGACCAGGGCCTGCGCACTGTGGAAATGTCTCTAAGTCAAGCGGAGGGTCTGAGTGGGCCAAATCTCACCCTGGCACCAGTCTGTGAGGCTCCCACACCCAGGCTGGCCGAGACAGCAGCCCTGTAACGTCTGGGACCCTGGAGCCCAGAGCCTGAGACCGGGAGCAGCCGGGCTGCCTCCCTGAGTCCGCTCTCTGGCTTGTCGAGGGCCCTTCTCACTGAGTCTTCACACGGTCTTCCCCACACGTGCCTGGCCCACAGCCTACTCTTCTTCTTCTCTTTTTCAGTCTTTTTCCTAGCTCATGTTTGCAGTATGCAATGCTCACACTCCTTGCGTGGCGTTGGCACGTGCACACAACACATCTTAATTCCTTTCTTGCCCCCTTGCTCTCCCTACTCTACTCCATCACCCGTCTTGTGATGCTCTTCTCATTTGAACAAAATCTATCTCCCTACTTCCCATCATTTCTTTTATTTTGTGCCTTATTCTTATTCTGGGTTTCTCATCTTAGAGAAACTATCTGATATTTAAGTTTGTGCCTCCAATTTATTTCAATTAACATTATGGCCTCAAGCTACAACAATTTTCCTACGAGTGACTCAAGTTTATCTTTCTTCATGACAGAGTAATATTCCATTGCCTGTGGGTACCACATTTTCTCCCTGTTCATCTATTTATGGACATACACGCTGTTTCCAAGATTCAGCTACTATAAGTCATGCTTCTGTAAACATGGCCACACATGCACCACATGTCCTTAACTCTCTGGGAAGATATCTAGAAGGCAAATGGAACTACTGGTTATCTTGTTTTAAGGGCTCTCCAGGCCCACTGCCATGTGATTGCTCCAGGGTACATCCCTGCTGTCGAGGTAGAAGGGTCCGTTGTCCTTGTAGTCATACTGGGTTTGGATTTACCGCCTAAGCTTAGTTTACTCACAAGGGTAGCCACATCCTGAGGGACTCAGGCTGGAGACCGCCGTGTGAACTTTGGGTGAGGTCATTCAGTCCATGGTGACTTCCTAGGTAAGCACAGCCTCTGACACCCAGAGGTATCACTGAATCATGCTCCTGGATAATCTCAGCTGGCAGAGTTATTTCCCGTATAGGATTATCCAACAGCACTGGCTGAGGGTCATAACAGGATTAGGAGACGTCCAGTATGGGTGGGGTAGATCGGTCATTACATGATTATCTTTAAATATTACCCTTCAGTAACAAATCTCTGACATTTATTCCACTGCCTGTCAGTTTAGTAGTGTCTCTAATAGACCTGCATCAAAATAAACGCTAGAAGGTGCGGTGTTCTCGAGTCAGAGGACCAGGTGCGCATTTTCATTTTTCAGCTTTGCAGATCATCCAGCGTAGACTGGAAATGTGCCCCTGAATCCTTGGGTGGCCACATTCTGCCTGGCGGAGGGACTCTTTTGTTCGCTTGGTCGGGACTGAGGGGCCGCCGCGTGTGACACACAGGAGCTCCACCCTCGGGCTGTGGGGGGCGGGATGGGTTCAGGCCCTTGTGCACTTCCGGGTTTGAATACCGAATTGAAATGTACCCGCGCGAAGGTGTGCTGTGCCAGCCCTGAGCGCACTGCTCTCTGCACTGCCCTTTAAATTTCTCTCCCTCCTCCCTCAGGGGCTTCCAGAAACCTGGACCTCAGATCTGGGGCTGGGAACCCAGCTGTCACCTTCTCACTCCCTGCCTTCATTTCTGTCACCTTCCCACCCTGGATTGCATGTAAATGGATTCCATTTTTTTTTCCTAAAAAGGATGTTATACAAATAAAAGGAAATAAAGAGGAAAAAAACCTTAAAATGCCCCCTGCAGTAGCGGCTCAGGATATTTGCGGTAGGAGAGAGGCCGCTTTCTGTCAGCGTCTGAATGTATAAACATAATTTGATCACCCTCTGAAGAATGCATGAATCATGGGTAATAATCAGCTTTAGGCACTTCTGAGCGAGAATCACATTTTGAAGCTACAAAGGTCCCCTAACCGGCCCATGGGAAATGACCCCGCATCCCATTAAATACAAAAATTCACTGCCGAGGACTTGATGTCAGGGGTAAACCACTTCAGCCTGTGCTCACTTCAAAATGCCACGCGCTCTCGAATGGAGCACTGTGTTAATCTGCGAGGGCCACAGACAGCTCATCTTGGCAGAGGGAGAAGCATGTTTGCCTCGCTCTCCTTTTTTCTTAAAGAAACTTTCTCTTTGCACTTAAAAAAACCCCTCAAAACCCTTTCTCGTTTCCCCCCTCTTTGCCTCATATTCATTATTTTCCGCCTTTAAAAAGGCTTTTATCTAGCTTTTATCTCTTCCATATGCCTGTGGCAAACGGCACATCCTCCCCCTTCCCATTTTACAAATCTGCACAGGTACAGCTTTATCTGACTCCGCCGGCTTACGCCTCCTATTTCAGCGGCTGATGCGGAATCAAAGTCAAATGTGAAGGTCAGGGAACCGCTCTCGGAGCAGGAGCTGGGAGCTGGCTCCCTGGCAGTGGGAGCAGGAGCCGTGGGTCTGGGGCAGGAGAAAGCTGATTTAGAAAGGCGTTCGTGCTATTGTCACAGCATGAGTGGGGGGCTGTGGGCTCTGTATTTAGTTGTTACAAACAGTCAAGCATAACTATTGCACTTGTTAGATACCACGCGTATTTTATTGACAGTGCTATTAGCATGCAATTGTTACATTTATTAAAATTGATAAATATGTAATTTGAGTTTTAAATGAGGTCTCCTAGATTTGACAAAAAGGTAGCTTAAAGGGCTAAAGAATCTTTGTAATTCCATAATTATAACAGTCATCCCTTATCATAATATTTCCATAGAAAACAGACTGATTCCTGATCACCAATAGCTTCAACCTGGGAATTACATTATGCAAAGTCGTCTAGACATGTGAGTCACATGCCAGAAAGGGGTGTTTAATTCTGCTATATTGTTTATTTTACATTTAATAGAATATTTCAGAACTGGAGCTCTGTGGAGGCGCCTTTGATCCTGAGGCTCATTTGCCAGCTGGGGTGCAGTGCCAAGCTTCTGCAGCTTTTGCACTGGGGACCCCTGCCTGGCTCCAGGAAGGGCAGGGCCCCGGCCATGCTCTGCAGCCTGTGGGCCTGCCCCGGGCTGCCCCCTCTCCCAAGAGCTTCCGCAACTGTGGGCTCTTGGAATGGACATGTGACCCAGCAGCAGGCCAGGCCAGATGCTGTCCCTGTTTTCCAAGGGCTCTCGGCAGGGGAGAGGCCAGCAAGCATGTCCCACACCAGAAGCTGGGTCCCAGGCCAGAACCCTAAGCCACGGCCACCCAATGTCTCAAGCCCTCCTATGTGCAGACACTGCCTCTTCGCTGTGTGGACCTCACTCTGTCCTGGGCTCCACATCCATTCCAGAGCTGGCTGCTGTTTGGGGTCCCTGGTCTTCTTCCCTGGAACTCAGGAGGGAGGGATGCCAGGCTCCTCCTGACTTTTCCTCAGCCCTCTGCCTCTGTGTGCAGAGCAGCCCTCTGAATATGGCAGCCTTGTGAGCATGGCCTGGATCATGCGCAGGCTGGCTGCAGGCCTGGGCCTGAGGCTTTGCAGCCAGATAAGATCCTGCCTGGCCTGGCTCAGCCTGGCTTTAGTGGGCTGCAGCTGTGGTCATGCGGGCTCTGCTCCGTCTGCTGCCACCTCCTCTCTGGGCACCCAAGTTCAGGCTGCAGGCACTGAAAGATGTTTCTTTTAGACTCAGGCGCATCTGACAGGAGGATGAAAAATGGCTTTTGTTTCAAATCCTCCTGTTTTGGCTAGACACATGCTGCTGAGATATGGAGTTTGGGGACTTTGTATGTAGCAGTTACGGGATTGCATTAACATGAAAAGACAGAAATCCTGTTTGAGTGTGATTTATGTAGAAGTGGCTGTGGTGTTCTTTTCTTTGGAGATTAAATAGCTTATAAAACCATTATAAGGGCACTCAGGTTAACAATGCACTGCTCCCTGGCTTATTAGCAACAGAATTAACAGAGACAGAGAACTTTTCTCCGACAAGGGGCTTTTCTGCCCCAGTTAAGTCCTGAAAGCACATCCTGTCAGTGCCACTGCTTGGGTCTATAGAGATAGGTGACTCTGCTTGCTCTGAACGGAGCCAGAGGTCACCTTGGTCCCAAGTACCAGAAAAGACTTCTTACTTAGAAGCAGGCCCCACCCTGGACTGTAGCTGAGGCTGAGGTTGGGCAGAGGCTGGGGTCTTGCTTATGGTTCAGGACCCCTCTCTGGGCCAAAGTCACCAGCAGTCCTGCTGGGACTAGCCAGTGGGCTCTGTGCCTGTATGGTTGATGCCGGTACCAAGGTCCTTGGTGGTTCTGAGTCTCACCCTGCCCCTTGCACCACATGGGTTGCGGTGCTCTGTGAGAGACACTTTTTAAATTTTAACTGAAAAGATCTACCAAGCTCAGTATTCAACAGAATCCTAGGAAGAGGAAAGAACCATGTACTACTAGGTAAAATAGGGGAACATGATTGCTATGTCACAGCTTGAGGAGCTGTTTTGTTTAGCTCTTGCAGGGTTTGGGATTGATCCCAGGGCCTACACACTGAGCTACTACATCCTCAGCCTTAGTGAGGCCTTGTCTCACTGATTCACTCAGTTTCCAAGGCTAGGCTCAAACCTGTAATCCTCCTGCTGCAGCTTTCCAGGGCAGCAGTCCATTCCTAAGGATCTGACATTCTACTGAACACTGACTGGGAACCTATTTGCAAATATCACTCGTCTAGGAGAAATCCTAGCATGTGACACATCAGTTCCAAGCTTAGCATTAATAGTATAGCACCTCAGGGAAATGCAAACTCTCATGGTGAGATGACAAATGCCTATGAGCCCACTTCCTCTGCCCAGTGGAGTGGCTATTGGGAAACTCACCATTGGAAGGGACAGCTTCTTCTTTATCATGATCAACTCTCCTTCATTCTACTCCTTAGTCAACAATTTTATCACCAGTTTAAAAAAAAAAACAGTGTAGTAAAAAGTAAGATCTAACCATGGAACCAAGGTGGGAAAGCATTCAGCACAGGCACAGGGAGGCTGAGAACGGCTCACAGGGACAAGGGCCCGGCCTCACCTTGCCTCTGACTCCAGGCACATTCAAGATTCAAGTTATTCAAAACCAAGAAACAATCCACAGGAAAATCCTAACCTGCACACATTACAAGGAAAATGTTAATGTATTCTCAAACATTTAAAAAAGTTGGACAATAAGACAAATTTCTTTTACTATTAGAATTTTCTAAAATTAAGAAAAAGTTATAGTTGTGGGAATTCAGGACAATTTATGAATGAAGCAAGATGAATAATCTCTTCCTGCTCTTCCTTTATTTCCCATGTGGCTGAGGTGGTGCATTACTGTCCACATCTGGATTCCATCCTCTACATCAAAGGCCTTGTTCTTATATTCATGCATAAAGGCACAGAAGGAACTATTGCTACACACACACAGAGCATGACTCACATTTTTGATAATATGAGAAGGACATTCTTCTAGGTCCCTAAGTGCTACCAGTCATAGATTGCCACATGAAGCAATGGAGCAAGCAGCCAGAAGGCTCAAAGTGCGCACAATAATGAATGCCTATTGCTTCCATACCTGGGGCATTTGACTGGGCTTGCTTACACGCCTGGGTACCATCTGGCTGCCAAGTGATCTGAGATGGCATGGACTGGCTACCAGGTGCCTTGAGGCTTCTCCTTCTGGCTCTCATCCTCCATCAGGCTGACTGGGCATGTTCCTCAAGTGATGACAGGATAGCTGGAATGAACAGACAGACACCATCCTGTATGTTTTATAAATTAGGTACATTTATCTTTATGTGATATGATCCAAAAGTGAAAATATTAGATCAAGCATTTTATTAGTTTTATAAGTTTTATTAGCCATCTGCATTCAGATGTGTGTACCTATTCATACTTAGGTCAGATGTGGATTGAAGCACATGCTTACCTGTATCTTTGTTAGGTGAGGTGCAAGGTTCTTAAAAAATTGTTTATATAATGGCTAAAAATGCAATTATGGAATTTCTAATTTGTTTTAGTATATAAGAAAAACAAAAGACATTCCTTCCCTTATAACAAGAAAAAGTTATACAAATTCAAAATCAATGACCTTTTATGACCCCATCTGCAATTGACTTTCAGGAAAAAGTGTCACCCTGTCTCTGGAGAGACAGGAAAATATGAAAGTCACTTCTGAGATCTTACCTGATGTAGGAGTTACTAGAACCATAAACCTGTTCATAACACTGAAAACAACATGCCTAGCTTGCAACCAAAAATCACAAACCCATGCTGAAATATAACAAAAAAGCACAATTTGTAGAGACAAAACAAATCAGATTCAGAAATGACACATTGTTTCATATGGAAATTGCAAACAGAGAATTTGAAATAACTAAAGGTAAAGTATGTGATGAAAGAAAGGTAGATGGGCAATATGAACAGAGAGACCCAAACTCTAATAAAGAATAAGAATTTGTGAAATAAGAAGCAGAGACAGAAAATTTAAGAAAGGATGGCTTGTCATCCAATACAATAGTCAAAGAAATAATAAACTACCTAAGTGATTTGTCAATAGAACCTTCCTAAACCTGAATGAAAGGAGGAAAAAGGGAAAAAGAAATAAAATAGACAATAATATTCAAGAATTGTGGGATTATATCGCGCACACACACACACACACACACACTTGGAATACCAAAAGGAGAAGAAAGACAGAATGGCTTCAAAGAAATATTTGAAGTAATAAGACCAATGACTTTCATAATTTTGAAATATCCAAAAAGAAAAAAATTCACCTTATATATAATTCAATAGATCAGACAAATCATAGACTTTTCATCTGAAACTATGAAAGTAAGAAGACAATGGGAGATGCTATTTTGTGTTGAAGACCAAGAATGTCAAACCCAAAGTTTGCATTAAGGAAACCAGCCTTCAAAAGTGAAATGAATGTACAGACTTTCTTAAATAAACAAACTGAAGGAATTTACTGCCATTTAATCTGCCTTTCATGAAATATTGAAAGAAGTTCTTCACAGAGAAGGAAGATGATTAACGTCATGAATATGCTGAAGAAAAAGTTCTACCAAAGAAATAATGAAGATAAAATAAAAATTTTACTTTTATTTTTCTTATTGATTTAATCCCTTCTTTAAAATAATTATAAATGTATGAGGTACTTAAAGCATATGGATAAAAACAAGAAATGAGAGTAACCTCACAAGGGAAGGAGGGAGGATGATGATGCAAAGGGTGTCATGGATTACATTTCGTAAAAACGCATGCTGGGAACTCTAGGGCAGTTACTAAAGTGTACATTAAATTAAAGATGATTATATTTAATATGTTAAGATAAAGAAAATTAGAATAACAGAAATGCTCAAACTAAACTAGAGAAGGCAGAAAATTGAGGATAAAAGAAGCAAAGAACAAATGTAATGGATGAAAATAATTAGAGGGCTGGGGATTTGGCTCAGTGGTTCCACTACCTGCCTGCTTCACAAGTGCAAGGGCCCAAGTTCCATCCCTGGTACCCTCCCCCCAAAAAAAAGAAAAGAAAAGAATTAAAGATGTGATAGAGAATCAATTTGATTGTATCAATTACCACTTTAAATGTGAATGGTCTAAGTAGATGGATTATCACAATGGATCAAAAAATGAAAAATATTTTTGTCAACAAGAATTATCTTTAAAAATTAATATTCAGAAGTTTAAATCAGAAAATAGAGCAATAGCTTAGCACTAATGAAAATGAAGTTGATATAGCTATATTAATTTCAGATAAAGAAGATTTGAGATGCTGGGAACTTTATGAGGATAAAGGGATGTATTCCATAATGATGAGGTAAGTGGTCAGTTCTTTATTAAGGCATAGTAATTGCAAATCTGCATGCACTTAGCAAGATATGAAATGTGTGAAACAAAAACATGTATAAATAGGAGGGAAAATATATGCTTAATGACTTAGCACTCTTCTATTGGGAAAGGACAGAGGAAGCGGTCTGAAAACCAAGAAGGGTGCATAGGACCCAAGCAGCACTAGTCATCTGCCTAATGTAGCCTGACTTTTTTTTTTGTACTGGAGAGTGAACTCAGGTCCTTGTGCCTGGGAGGCAGGCAGCAGAACCACTGAGCTAAATCTCCCACCCTGTGTAGCCTGACTTTTACCAATTGATCTATTCAACAATAGCTCATGTGGCCAACCACACAATAAACTGCAAAGCACACATTAACAAATTTACTATAGTGCCTAGCCTCGCCGGTGTGTTTTCAGATCATAGTGGAATCAAGCTGGAAACCAGTAATTGTAGGGTAGTCCCTATTCTTAGAGATTAAGCAACACATATATGGATGATTTGTGGATGCATCAAGAAGGCTTAACAGAAACTTAAAATATATTTTAATTAGATGAATGAGAAAATGTAAACAATCAAAATATGTGCAATAAAACTAAACAGAAGCTTTACCTAATGGGACTCTAGAAGTGAGGAAAGAACAATTTAGATTTAGTGGTATAACTTTTTGGATGAAACTACCAAAATCACATGAGGATTTATAGGACTTGAATTGTCACATTGTTGCACGATAATAGAAATGAAAGGCACAATAGGCAGATATTCATATCTATTGGAGGTATCTGGTCAATAACTAAAACCTTTAAAAAGAGAAAGTTCCATGATCAAATTATTTTGGAATGAATTCTACCAAGTATTAAACAAAGAAGTAATGCTACCTCTCCACAATATCTTCCCTAACAACAGAGGACATTTCCTTACATATTTTATGAGGTAAACATTATCCTAATAACAAAACCAGAAAAGACCTTCCATAGAGGGGGATTTGCAGAACCTAAGTGCATAATCCCCACTCCAATCTCAGCAAACACAATCCAAGCACATGTAATAAGTGTTATGCGACATTGCCCTTCTATGCAACATATTCTAGGTACCTCCACCTGATTTAGTCAATTCAAAAATCAGTTAATGTGATTCCCCCATACAGCAGTCTAAAAAAGCAAACCAACATGGTGGTGTCAACTGATGTAGAAACAACACTCAGTGAAATCCAGTGCTCATTGAAATGATTACTCACAGCACACTGAAGACTGAGGGAAGCTTACACATGTTGGGGAAGGGCACACATGCACACCAGCTTGTGTAGCTACCCCAAACCTCAGGGTGAGGGTATGAGCAACATTGCCAAGATAGCCAGCTACAGGAGAACATGTGCAGTGGTCTGACCAGCTGTTTAGCCACGGTAATGAAGTGCCTGGCACAGCTACCTGTAAAGAGAGTTTTAGGTTAACTCCTGTTTCTGGGTTCTGGTTTAAGGTTGGGCGGTGCAGTGCCTTGTGTCTAGATGGCCCCCAAAGCAGAGTGCAGAGTTTGTCTGAAGTGGCTGAATCTAGAGTGTGTGATTGATTCATGGTGAGGCTGGGCTGGAGGGCAGTGGGATTAAGGATGTGAGTGGTACTCACCCTAGATAGTCTCAGCAAGAAAAAGGGGCAGGGAGAAGCTGTGAAGGTCTCTTTTTGCTTTTGCTACCTTGTGTGCGCTCCGCATTATTTCTCCTCTGTGATGCCCGTCTGCCACCCTGCCTTGCAGCCAGCCTTCTGTGGACTGAACCTCTAAAAAAATGTGAGCCAAGTAAACCTTTCTCACTTTAACTTTGGGTGTCGGGTATTTTTATCTCAGCAATGAGAGAAAGGTAACTAGCACAGGCAGCTCCACTAGTTTAGCTTTCTACATCAGAGTGGGTGCAATTGTGAGACCAACAAAATCACCTTATATCTTGAGCCAGGAAGGAGGGAAGGGGTCTGCAGAGGCCCACCATCACTCACTTTCCAGGGCACAGCCAGGGACCTCAGGACCCCCAGGCAATGACTCTACAGGCACTGCTCTACCCCATGGCTGGCCAAGAGGGCCACATAGGGACCAAGCCCTTACACATCATTCAGTGTCCACACGGCAACATCTTCTCTCATCACTCTTAAGTGGTGACATTGGCGACAGTGCATCTGCACGTATCAAGGTACTGCTCACTAGTGCACACACAGACTAAAAAGGAAAAGCACAGCTTTCTGTTTACAAGTGACACAACTGTCTACGTATGACATTTCAAAACTCTACAGAAACCACAACCAAAACCACCTAGAACAATAAACAAGTCTGGCAAGGGGTCAATGTCACACTACAAAAGCTAATTGTTCTTCTGAATGCCAGCTATGAGCCACTGGAATGTTAAATAGAAAATCAGCAGCGTGTGTGATGGTATAAATAAATACACAGGGATAAAATGATAAAGCATCTTTGTGAAGAACTACAAAGCACCGAGGAAATAAGGCAAAGAATGTTTGTAAATAAACAGCAATTCTGTGCTCATGGTTAGGAAGACTGAGTAGGATTAAGATAGCAGTTCTCCTTAACTTGATTTGATCTACAGACTTAATTTCAACACAATTCCAATAAAAATCCCAGTACCCTACTTTGCAAACATTGACAAACTCATTGTAAAGTTTATGTAAAAAAAAGCAAACCTAACATGATATCCAACATAATCCTGGAGAAACAAAAAAATTGTGATATTTTTATCACCCACACTATCTGATCCTAAGGCTTATTCTAAAGACTATTGAAATAGTCTTGTATTGGGGGAAGAACGGACAGATAGATAAATAGAACACAGAGTCAGGTAATAGACCCATCCACACAGATAGATTGAGTTGGTTTTCAATATAAGAATAAAGATGATTTAATAGAAAAAGAATAGTCTCTTTTATAATTGATGTTAGAACAATGAGACATCATTATGGAAAAAATAAATGGATCTAGGATTTTAGACTTTCTATAGAACTTAACTCAAAGTGATTTATGCACTTAACTGTAGTATATAAAATATAGCACTGCTAGAGGAAAAGAAACAAGAAATTTTCTACTATTGAAAGCTTGATGAATGTTTAGACAAAAATCAAAAGCACCATCCATGAAGAAAAGTAAGTTGGACTTTATTAAAATAAAAAATCTATTCTACCAAAGACGCAAAAGGCTGAATGAAAATGTTTGTAAGACACTTATCTAATGAAGAACTTATACCCAAAATGTAGTAGAACACTTAAAATTCAACATTAGAACAGAATTAAAATGTGCATTATATGAGAGCAAAGACATCATAAGAAAAAATATGCAAATGGAAAATAAGTACATGAAAAGATACATGATACCATTTGTTAGGGAACTGCAAATTTAAAAAAAATATACCATTGCACACCTAGAGAAGCAAAATTCTCCAACTTCTGGCAGTGCCAGTGACTGGCCAGGATGTGGAGGGAGAATAATTTTTGCCAACATTGTATCTGCACAGGGAACGGAGTTCCCAGCTAAATCTCCAGATAGCAAGATCACTCCTGGGTTTTGATTCACTGGTTTGAAAACATAACTTCACATAAATGTGAGAATTTCTACAGTAGTAGCTTTGTGAAATAATTGTCAGAACCCAGGAACAGTAAGACGCCTGTCTGTCAGTGGATGCATGACTAAAAGGATTGTGACAAAATGTACTAATCACAAAAGAATCACTATGCCACTTATGGTATGCTTTCCTTATTACTTTGCTTAATGCTTGGGAATGCCAGGATCATTGTCTATTTTGCTCAGTACCCTATGCCTAGTGTCTAAGACACATCCAGCACATATTTGTTGACTTCAGTATTTGTTGAATTAATGGATGACTGGATAAAGGAAGTCTTTGAATAATGAAAAAAATAATGGAATACTGACAGCTATCACAGTAAGCTATAAAGCCACACGAGGACATGGGTTATTTCAAGATTCACATAGATTAGTGAAAGAAAGATGTCTGAAAATGTCACATATTGTAGGATTTCTTCATATGGCATTCTGTAAAAAGGGATTACACAGGTTAGCGGTCTTAAATAAATACTTGGTTTTCAGGAATTCCAGAGTGATACGGTTTTGTAGGGGGAGCATAGGAGTTGTTTTTTAATGCATAAAAATACATTCTGTGTGATACTGTAGTGGTGGGTAGGGGACAGCATGCATTTTTCAACTTCACAGCACAGAGGGTAGTGTGACGCATGCGGATTTAAAGCGATCATTCAGGAAGTGAGGGAATACAAGTATGAAAACAAGAATGGCTCCAAATGGTCTAAGGGTGTTATGGATGTAGGAAACAGGATCTATCTCTTCAGTGGATGTGGATGTGAATGCCGGCCTCAGCAGGTTTCTCAGTAAGTGTGAATTGCAAGAGTAATTAAGAAAAAGCCCAACCCTATACATAAGCAACACATTCTAGTTGATATATTTCCCTGTGGGGTACAGGAGGATTCTGAAACTCCTATACATGTCTACTGGGAATGGCCAATTAAATAAATGGGTTGCATGTCATGAGACCTAAGTTCAAGACTGTGGAGGCTACAGATGTGAAACGGGCAAAGAATCAATGTAGTGATAGATTTGGAGCTGTATCCTCAGCACAAAGTTAGGCTCATGTAACAGATACAGAAACCTGAAGAAGTCTTCTTGGACTAGCGCGAGCAGGGCTAGTGGACACACAGGTCTCCCTCCCTCCCTGCTTCCCTCCTTCCTTCCGCTCAGAGGCCTGGAAACAATCACTTCTCCACTAATAATCATGCCCAATCCTCAAATCTTGTCTTCTAGTATCATCCTGGAATAAAAGGGACAAGAAATCCTTAGAGAAACATGACTTATTTTAAGATTGTGGTAGGGAATATTCTGGATGAGACTTGAGCATGCTGTATTATTAGGAAGTAAAGAAGCTCAAGGTACACACACACAAACACACACACATGAGTGTGTGGAAGGGACACTGGAGCCATTTTGCTTTAAAAACACAAAAAAATGGCATTGGATTATATTCCAAAGTATGAAAAGAAAATCTATGATCCTCAATTCATGTAATTGACTGCCTAAATAAACACATGAAAACAGTCACCAGTCTCTTTGGAAGAGGATTCCAAATAACTAATGCAGACTTTCTGCACTCAGGGAAATGGAGCTGACTCCTACTTCTCCAGTGTCTGCTGATGTTCATAAAACAACCCCCTACCAAAGCATCCCACAGCAAAAGGAGCAGAGAGAAAGCGACAACGTGTGGTCAGCCGCCTGAGCAAGGTCGCCTTCTATAGTGGGACGATGTGGACACCAGGTGCCACTGAGCTCGAGTGACACCATGGTTCTTGACCCCTGTGCCACAGACACAGCCAGGCTGAGACCAACCTTGGACAGGTCCCAAGGGAGAGCAATTTTCCCTTACCTTGGCCAGTGTTCCTCCCAGTGGTCCAGGCCATCAGAGACAAGGACCGTAGGAGAAACTCCAGCCACGAGCAGCCCAAAGAGACAGGATGAGCACCTCTAACCTGGGGTCCTGGAGAAACACAGCAGGGCGAAGTTAGGATGTCTCAGTCACTGTGGGCTTCAGCTGGTCCTTCACCTGGCAAGAGCTGCACACTAAGGTAAGATTTGAATTATGCAGGAAAACAGATGTGTGGGGCATTTCTGCTCTGTTTGGGCTTCCTTGTTTGACCAGCATTAGTCCAAGCTTCTAGGAGTAAACATCACCTGATACCATGCAGCCCCTCCTGCCCTAGGGTAGTAGATGGTGCTCCCAGGAAAGCCTCCGTGTAGCCAAATCAAAGAAGAGCATCAGGACTTGGCTGCAAGGCAGCGACACTCAAGCCTTTGGAGGACAATCGCAGGAGAGAAGAAAACTCCACAGGGAGAATCAGCCAAGAGTAGCAGCATCTGACTTGGGCCTCTGCAGGTCCTCAGGGTGGCACCCTTTGCAGCCACACAGAGAACATTCAGAAATGGCAGCTCATGCTGGTAGAACTCGTCACCACCCAATGCCGCCTTATTAAAACCCAATTACTTCCAAGACCCAGGACGCTAGATTCTAAACAGGAGCCCTACATCTACTATAATAAGTTTCCTGCCAAAACTCAGCATGAGTTTTGTTTTCTTTAAAAACTACCATTTCCATATAATTGGATTAACCCAGCATGTGTCTGTGGCCAGATGTTAGAGCTTCGTAGAGTGAGTGGATCCCTTGAGTGACCTGAGGCCTCTGCTACTATTCTGAGTTGAAAGTGAGCCGTTGGCTAGAACCACTTCCTGGACCCTTCAGAAGTCACAACTGCTGGTGGGGAAAAACATACTGAGAGCACAATTAAAGTCTCAGATGTTTCAACGGCCATGGTCAGAGACCGACACATGGTTACTAATTGCTGGCAGCAGCCTTCAATTTTGCTAAGATGTACAAGAAACAAAAGACAACAGAAAGCAAATTCACAATTAGGATATTTATTTGAGCTCTCAAGTCTCCTTTTTAAAATAGTTCAACTGCTATGAGCTCAGCTGATTCCCTCTCCAGCATCATCCATTTCTCCCAGGAGCACAGATTAGAGCTGCACTAGCATCGAGGGAACCTTGTCAATGGGAGGGCAGTGGGTGTGAGACTGGGACGGTGCAGGGCCAGCAAGGGCCCATGGCAGAGGGAGGGAAAAGATGCGTGAAAACGGAAGGCCCGCTACCGGAAGCTGGGCAGGGGCTGAGGAGCGCTTGAAGAAGAGCGGACCTTGGGATGGGTTGACTTCCTACTGGAGGAGGTGGCTTCCGTTTGGAGGGGGATACTCCTGTGGGCGGTACGGGATTTGTGGGTTTATGGGTGATGAAGTTATTTCAAGCCCTTTGGGACTTTGAAGCCCAAAGGCAGATTTTTGCCAGAGGTGAGATTTGATTTGAGGTTTCTTATTTCATCAGTCCATGTTTGGAGTAGATAATGGTTACATTGCTTGAGTTGGTACAGGCATCTAACACCCTGATTTTGTCTCTCTTCCCTTTTCCCTCACTTTCTTTCTGCTTGCTCCATCTCTTGATCCCTTTACCCTTGGAGAACAAGCTATCTCCCTGGTCCTTTTGATCTATCTTTTATTTTGCTCTTTATTTATAATTGGGGCTTCTTATACAAGAGAAACCACACAATTTGGGGGGAATGGCAGTCTGAAATTGATACTGGAGGAGGGAAAAAGAGATCTGGAGGGATGAGGGGCAGTGCGGTATTTTTCCAAAGGATCCCATGGCCCTTGTTGCGGAGAGGGAGCTCCCCCCTCTGAATGTTTAAAACAGTACGTGCTTTCTCAAGCCACTTTGGGGCCACTCACATGCCTCCTGGTGAGGCTGCTGACCTTGCCCAGCCCAAGGGCCCAGGAGCAGACTTAGAGGCCCTTGCTCACAGGCGCGCAGGGTGACTTCCCCTCCTAGAATGACTTCCACGGAGCAGTCCAGCTCTTTCCAAGCATGGCTACACTTGGGGAAGTGTAATCTTTAGAATGGCCCAGTGATACCCAGGGTTGGTTCTGCTTGCCAGCTGCTCTCCCAAGTGGTCATCTTCAAGCTCTGCCCACGGAAGTCTCCACCCTTCAGGGTCCTTTCCTGATCCTTCTGGTCCTCTGTGGTGTGCTGCTGTCCAGAATACCCCTGACTGGTGATTCATAGTGATCAGAAATGCCTTCCTCAGCTGGGAGCGGCGAAACACACCAATCATCCCAGCACTCTGGGAGGCTCAAGTTGTAGGACAGCAAGTTCAAACTCAGCCTGGTCATTGGAGTGACTTAGTGAGATCCTTTCTCAAAGTAAAAATAAAGGGCTGGGGATAGAACTCAGTGTGAAGTCTCCAGTTACACACACAAACACACACACACACACAATTTCTTATGAATGTGAAGCTGGCACTTCCACAATTGAAAGACTGGCATCTGGTGAGGGTTTCTGGTTACAGAAGAGCACCAGAAAACCCTTTGTAAAGGCATTAAATTCACCCACGAGGGGGGAGCTCTCATGGCATAATCATGTCTGCAATCCTCACCTCCTGACATCATCACCCTGGCAACTACATTTCACAGTGAGCTGGGGAACCTTCACCTCTCAGCCCCCGTCTGGTGGCTGACCTCTCTTCCTAGCTTGCTCCTATGAGATGGTTTTACACTGTTCTGAAGGCCCAGGATTCTCATCTAGGCTTTCTGCTAGCTTTCACTCACAGAAGAGTGTTCACATCTCTGATGTGTGACTCAAGATTTAAGTGCCATTTCAGACAATTTAAAATGGATTACTTTATGTGCACAGACAATATTTAGATTATCTTCAATTGTTTTGGGGTAATTGAGCTCTTCTTCCTACACTGATCATTGTTCACAGAGAACTTTTGTGCTTTTCTTCTGAGTTATTTACCCTTACAAATATAACACTGGGTTTCACAAACACATTCTTTACTTTTGTACTGTAAATATTTACTTTAGTGCAATAGTAGCTGGCTATGCACCTCAATACCTTTCCCTGAGGGATACAGGAGCCAATCTTTGTATTTTACCCACTTGGTACAATAAACAGCAAGATGTGTGCACATGTGCAAAAGTGTCAGATGAAGATTTTCGCCCACATGATGCTGTAACCGGTTTTGCATATGTTTACCTGAGCATTGCAGAGGGTATAATACATCCCCGTATTTTTTTTAAATTTAAAAGAATGATTTTCTGGTAGAAATAGCCCAGTTCATTACAATGGCACATGAAAAAAAAATCAGATCTTCAAGTTTTGGAGGAGGTCAAAAGTGAATCATTAGATTATTATACATGGGTGATGAAGATGATCTGTTATGGTACAATATATGCTTTAATAACTGAACAGTGGGGTAGGTGGTGGATGATGATGATGATGATGATGATGATGATGATTTTGACATTGGCCATGTGAGCCGAAGTTCCTGTGACAGTAAAATGGAGCAAGCATTGACAGGCAAAGACACAGGGAATGCAAACCTCCTTGATTCAGATGACAAAGAGAACAGCAATGTGAGTGCATATTTGGCTAGTCAGAATGTTGCAAAACGGTCACACAGCCAAATGGAACGATCCAGTGTTAGAACTAGGTCTGAAAGTATAGTGAGGATCTTGAAATCTATTGGACAAAATGTCACCACTGCCATTCAGTGTTGGAAATTATAACAGACAAAATGCTACAAGTTGTTGTGAAATTCACAACAGCTGAAATACAAGTAAAACATTCTGTATGCACAATAGCCATATTCAATTTTTTTATATTATGGCATTTCACTAGCTGACCTGAAAGCATTCATAGGCCTGCTGTACTTAGCAAGGACTTCTCATGGTAATTGCAGGATTATAAAAGACATGGAAAAGAGATGGGTCAAAATCTAGCATAAAACATGCACCCTTATAGATGGGAAGACTTATTATGCTCTCAATTTAGAATTTCATCTTGGAAATCAGGCATGAGGTCCTTATTCATGTAGTAGTAAACCAAATGTGAACAGACTTGTTGCTCCCATCTCCCAAACTAATTGGAATGTGACATTTGGCAATTGGTTTACCAGTTTCCAATCAATGTTACTTTTGCTAATAGAGCACAATCTGACCAGCACAGAAACTGTACACAGGAACAAAACAGAAATTCCAAATTAAATGTCACAATTTCAAAACAGAGAATCATATAGTACCATCTTTGGATTTCAGAAAGATTTACTTTGGCCTTGTATACAGCAAAGAAGAACAGTGGTACTGCTGATGTCAACATTGTACCATTATGGAAATATTGATAGAGAAACTTTGACAAAACAGAAGCCTGAGATGGAAACTTTTTACACAAAACCAGAGTAGAGTAGATGTTGTTGATGAATTAATGCAGCAATTATGATGTCATTTGAAACACATAGGATTGGCCAGTGGCTGCTTTTACTCATTCTATATGTGTGTGGCATAGATAGTTTGGTAGTTTACAAAGAAAATAACAAGTGCAAAATATTACAGAGAAATTTTCTTAGAGGATTGGGACTGGAACTCAGGAGAGATCATGTATAGCAGAGAAAAATCAAAATGTTTCTGTCCACGGAACTATGCACCCCCAAAATAATTGTGGAGCACACTGCAAAATGCACTGGTGAACCAGCAGGTGCAGCATCACCAAGATCTATCATGACAACAGGAAAAGAAAAAAATGTGTCATCTGTGCCCTACATAAAGGGTCTTGAAAACAGAACATATATGCTATCAGTGTAAGCAATACTTGTATATGGAACACACAACCTTTATGTGTAAAGACTGCCTTAGATGGGACAACTGAAGCAAAGGTCATTTTTGTTATAGAGTTATATCAATAGTTTCATTGTAGTTCACATAAATTTTCATTTCTGAGTTCATCTTTTAGGTTTTGTAAGCAAGTACACTGCTGATGGGAAAATATTGATGTTTGTTCTAAGTACTCATTACATATCTGATATTTTATTTTATTGATATCAGATTTCCCAGCTAAGTGCACACTGTACAACATAGCAGGAAGCTCCTGATGAAGCAGGAAGAGAGGTGACAAGAATGGCATGCCACTTAGGAAAGGAAAGGTAAGCACATGTGATGTCAGAAAGGACATGAAAGCACTCATTACATATTTGATAATTTATTTTATTGATATCTTTTTTCTTATTTAGGCATACTTATTACAGTAAAGATTTTTTTGTAGAGTGATATTGGTATTTGCATTGTAGTTTATATAGGAATTTATTTCTGAGGTTATCTTCTAAGTTTTGTAAGGAAGTTCACAACTGATGGGTGAAAATGTTGATAGTTATTGTAAGTGTGCACTATATATTAATAATTTCATACTTTATTTTATTTATATTTTATGTTCCTGTTAACTGCACATTGTAGAATACAATAAGAATACCCCAGGAAAACAGAAAGACCAGTGAAATGTGAAGTATGTCATACAAAAAGGCCAGAAATCATGACACGTGTACTGCCAGTGTAAGAGGTACATGTGTATGGAACGTGCTGTTGTCATGTGTGAAGACTGCCTTAGGAGTGATAGTTGAAGTTTTTCAGTTGCTAGATTGCATTCTCCTGTCAGTCTGATCCTGGAGAGAGAAGTCTGAGACCGACACTTGCCTGAGTGCCAGGAGTCATCAGAGAGGCCGTCTGTTTACTCTGACCCAAGGGGATCCCAATAAGTGGCACCCCTCTTCCTTGTCGAAGTTCTAAGCCAATGGAGAAATGAGAAGAACCATCAGAGTGGAGCCCGGGGCAACGTCTCCGGTGCTGACAAACCCTTGTTAGAATCACTGCTGTGTGTGCAGCGATCAGGCTTCCTTTGCAGATCAGGGTCGGGGAGTGGCCAGCCCACCCCACCCCACATGCCAGTGCCACACGTCCTGGCAATTTCCAGGGCACCTGCTGTCCCCACGGATGGCCCGCTTCAACCCATTGCTCCCCACACAGCACCAGCGGAGTCTCTTTTGCACAGGGAGAGGCGGGGACGTCAGAGCTGGAGAGGGTGACTGCCCGTCATGTGGCGGGTCCTGGGCGCAGCGTGCTGACGGCTTCAGGTCCAGCCCCTCACCACCGAGCCAAATCCTGCACACAGGATCCCTGTCTCATCGGTGCCTCTTCTCCCAGATCCAAGGGTACAAGGCTCCAGCCCCTGAGTCCTGGCCTCGGCCTCCCCCACTCAGACCCTGTGCTCCTCCAGTCCAGCCCGGGACCTGCCTGTGCCTGCCTGGGGCCAGAGGAGAAGCTTTCGGTCCTCAGCGGTGGCCTTGCGGATGAGAGGCCCCTTTGTGTTGCTCAGAATCCCCGCTCAAGCCCTCCTCCCTCCTCTCATCTGGGCTTCGCTCTGCGGTTTGATCTGGAGAAGCACTTCTGCTGCACCTGGCGGCCCGCTGTCCGCGTGGTCCATCCCCAGCTCTGCAGCACACCTGGTGGCAATGGATGCACGACAGCACCTGAGAATTAGCAAGAGGCGCCCACCCTTCGCCGGGGGAAGGAAAACCCTTTGTGGACCAGCTGATGCCCAGGAAGCTTGGAGCAGAGTTCACCCTCAGGGCTCAGGGAAAATCACACCTGCACTTGAACACTACCGTCACCTTTGGGGACAGAAAGCAACCGCATCCCTGGCCCAAGCTCCACTTTAGAGGTTGGGAAACTGAGGCCTGGAGCGTTGGATCGCGTTTGTGCCTTGGCGAAACGGCAGGAGGTCATCACCCGGCCACCCCCACCACTGCCGGTCCATGTTAGAGGAGCGCAGGGAAAGGTGAGAGGGAGGTGCTGTTGTGTGTGTGCGCGCGCACATGTGTGTGTGTGTGAGAGAGAGCGTGTGCCTACGTGCGTGTTCGTGAGTCCCTGCTCCTCTCCGGGGGTCCCCCATTATTCCCCTCCACTCCTACCTCCCGTCCCATGCTTGTCAGTGTCTCACCAAGGCCAGGAGAAGCCTCTTGTCCAGAGCTGCAGCGAGGCCCACAGAGCTGGCTGTGCCTCAGGGCTGGGGTTGGGGTCAGAGTTAGGGAGTCCTCCCCAGGGATGCTGCAGGCCCCCCACACCCTGCTCCCAGCTGGGCTCCCTTCCCACCCAGCCGCCCCTCTCCCTGTATCCCCTCGATGCCCCCATTTGCAGAATTGGGCGAAGCTGTCAACGGACAGTCACTGCCGCCCACCTCTTCCCCCTGAGCGGACTGCTTTTCCCCAGTGTTTCTCGACACATTGAGCACCCTTCAGACTCCAGCCAAGAGTGAGGCCATCACATTCGTCCTTGGGTGACATCTGTGGAGAATTCTTAATCACTTAATGGGGATAAAGAGCTGGGGAGAGGAGCCTTGGCGGGATTAGGACATAAAAATGCTAAGGGCCGTGCTGGGGATGCAGCACAGTCTGGAGTGGTCATCAGCAGTCATGCTGGTTGTGGTCAGGTTGTGGTCCCTGGAGTGGACCCCGGCAGCCCTGCTCTGCTCCAGGACGCAGCTCGGGCACAGGCATGCTGCCCTTCTGCCGGTTTGCCACAGACTGAGAACCAGGAGGCCTCCCGCGACAGACACCTCACCTCAGGCTCCGTACTGTGCCCCCCAAGAGTCTGGGGCCCTCAGAGGAACTGCTGAGTCTCCAAAATGTGCAGTTTTAATTTAAAATATTTTTCCAGGTCTTAAACCTCATGGTCTGCATCCGTCGTGGGGAGCCTGAGCCGGGCCCCTCTGAGCCCTTCCACTCCCCTCCCCCTGGTGAGGCTCCCAGGCTGACCTGGCCCTGGACCTTGCCAAACATAGCCCTTGATAAGGGTCCAAGTCTCATCCCCAGTCTTGCTATTGGGATGATGAGCTGGCAGGAATTCAGAGAGACTCCTGTGAAATTATTTTAGGCAGAATTCCCCTTAATTTTACTCATTTTTATGGATACATAAAGATGTACATAATTATGGGCTACCAAGTATGCATGCGGTAGAATACAAAATGATGGATACTTAAATTAAAAAGTTATTACACTAAAAACGGTGTTATTATTCACCTCAGAACCCCTCTCACTTTGATGCACTCATCCATCCCCCATTCTTGCCCCTTTCTGCAGCAGCTCTGGCGGCCTCTTTCCAGGGGTCTAGCCGTGCTGCCTGGCTGCCTCCGTGTCCCGCACTAACTCAGAATGTTTGTCTTCGTGGCTCTTTTGACTTTGGGAATGAGCTAGGAGGGTCACGGTGCCACATCTGGTGCCAAGGTGGATGAGGACACACAGTACTGTTTTTATTTGGCAGAAATTTTTGTGCATATTTTGAACCAATTTAGAACATTCAGGCAGCCACAAAAAGACAATCGTGGAAGAGAACTGCAGAGCTGCTTCAGAAAGGGACAAGAATAATGAGATAAGTGTCTTTGAAGGAAGGAGGAGTGTGTTGGGGGAAATTAACAGCAATATATCTTTTACTACAAGAAATTTTTAAAATGTAAACATTCACCTTATTTTCAAGCACACCTCATATACAATGTGTAGTATTTACATTGGGTTGAACCTTTCTATATTCTTTATCATCTATCCACCTAAATGGTGAAAACACTCATCACCCTTGCCTGCAGCCTTTGAAATAGACAATAGACCCTTGACTTATGAATTCAATTTATTCCTGAGGGCTGGTTGTAACTCCAGTAGGCCGATTGCCTTCAAAGTCTCTCTCCTGTGTGATTTTAGGCCACACTTTATTCCAGGTGGATCTCAGTGTCCTTAGAGAGACACTAGGCCAGGATTTCTCAGTGAACCCCACCCAGGAAAGGATGCTGTCCTGTTCCTTCCAGCACTCTTTAAGGCTTAAATCTGTATCTAAGACCATCTGGAAGGACAGTGGCCTGCATTCAGGTCATAACTCAAGACTTTGTTTGTAAGTTAAAGCTAAAATTCCAGTTGTAACCCAAGTTGTTCGTGTGTGAGGCTGGTCATTACTCTAGGGTTCGCTATACTGCACTGTTATCTATAGTCACCTACTGTGCAGTACAGCACCAGAGCTCCTTACTCTGATCTGTATAGAATTAGGGCTCATGGGGCAGCCTCTCTCTAGTCCTTCTCCCCCTCACTCTCCTCAGCCTCTGGTCACCATTCTAATTCAACATTTTTAAATGTTTCACTTATAAGTGAGATCATGCAGTATTTGTCTTTTGCTGCCCTCTTTCTTTCACTTAACATAATTATTTCCACTTCTGCCCATGTTGTCACAGGCGACAAGGCTTAACTCTTTTTTTGACTGCATAGTTACCCACAGAGGGCACATATCATGTCTCTCATTTAGTGGATGGACACAGGCTTCTCTATCTCCTTGGCATTGTAAGTAGTGCTGTAATGAACATGGAAGAGTGGATGTCTCTTTGACATGCTAATTCCATTTCCTTTGATGTATATTAAGTAGTGAGGATCATGTGGTAGTTCTATTTTTAATTCTTGAGTAATTACTCACTGTTTCCTATAATGGCTACACAAATTATTCTAGACATCTAACTCTTATCAGTTACCGACATCAACTCAAAATGAATTAAAGACCTAACTCTGAGATCTATGACAATGAAACCACTAGAAGAAAACATACATAAAATGCTTCAAGACAGTGGAATGAGAATGGAGAAGAATTTTTTGGACAAATTCCCAAAGCACAGAAAATGAAAGCAAATATAAACAAACAGGATTACTTTAAACTCAAAAAACTTCCACACCACCAAGGAATCAATCATGAGAGTGAAGAGCCAATCATCTAGAGAATGGGAGAAATACCTCTGATAAGGCTTTACTATTCAGAATATGCAAGAGAGTTAAACAACACAACCGCAGAAATGAAACGATACCCCCAAAACAAAAGAAACCAGATTAAATATTGGCAAAGACCTAAATAGCCTTTTCAAATGAAGACATGTAAATGACCAGCAGGTATATGAAAAAATGCTCCATTTCACTAGTCATCAAGGACATTCAAATTAATACCTCAAAGAAAAACCACCTCACTACAGCAGGAATATTCTGGAAGGATATGGAGAAAAGCTGTATCTCATTTCTGGAATTATCCAGCCATGACTCTGCAGTCTGCTCATTGACTGTAAGTCCCTTTTCATCTTTACTGCCTTTGGAGTGGAACGCAGTCTCTCCCTTACAGCAGTAACCCTCATGACCCCCTCAATAGCCCTGGATAGAGTTTTTCTTACCTTTATAACTAGTGTCAGAGTAAATGTTTCTTTAACAATATGTAGTTGAGAGCAGTATTTCTATCTTCCTCACAGATGGATTTTGTGATTTTTACCTTTATTAAGAAAATGCTCAGGAAAATAAGATTATGGGGATAACTCAATGTTGCACAAGTTTCTGTCAGAAGTCTACACTATTCCCCTTTAACATCCATTTTCAGTTATGATGGAATACCAGGCTAATTTAATTCATTTATAAATACATTAAGGTGTACAAAATAGATCTCTTATTCAGGGTTATTGTACCCACACATGCACACACATAGTCATCTACAAGTGCACACATGTACACACACACACACACACAATACAGAAATACACCAGCACAAGCAAACAGATGAACCTAGATACATCCCAATCCTTTGCTCCAATTTCTGTAAGAAACACATTCATAACAAAGTGGACAACTTTGACCCATGTTGGGATATTCTTAAATCAGTGAGGTGGTAGAACACGAGGTGGTACAGTTAGCACTTCCTGCATTTTGAAGAAATTTAGAAAAGGTAGAATCAGAAATACAGAGAACAAAATCTCAGTATCCACCTAGAGATAGAGCTGAAGTGTTTAATTGAATGACTCAAGTCAAAGAGCACCTCCTGAGAATGACAATATAGCTCTTTTGAAAGTTGTAGATGAATTCCTGTAACTCTTGTAAATCCACCTGGGGAGTTGCTGAATAAATAGACTTCCAGCACACTAACCTTGGAAACTCTGATTCCACAGGCCTGAATTTTATGCATGAAGTTCCCTAGTGACTGTCAGGATTGCACCAGGTTAGCAGCTGCTAAATTATACAAGTTCATGTCCGCACCATGAAACCACACCCACCATCGTGACTAAGGTTTTCCTTCTGTTTCCAATAAACTTGAATTCAAGTCTGAATTATAAAATATTTGCAGATTTCGTTTACACAAGGGGCCGTAGACATAGTAGAGCCCAGGATTCTTCAAGCATGCTTTACTCGAGAGTGTGACAGCCACTGGGGCGGGAGAAACACAGGAAGGAGGCCTCCCCACTGCGAATCAGAACAGGAGACCATCCTCACAATTGCATCTGTTAATAGCACTCTTTCTCCTCGATTTCCATTAAATACAAGTAGTTCTGCTTCTAAGAATATTTGAAAACAATAGTGGCTCTGGCCGCGTGCCTGTAGCTCAGTTCCAGCGGGAAGATGCAGCTACAGCTCCGTGGGTCTCAGCCAGGGCAGAGTCCACCTAGCTTACAACCAGGTGGTGCTGTGCTGGTCCCCGCTGATGCTGGGTAGAAACAGAACAGAAGCCAGTCAGGCCTACAGCTACTGCAGAAAGACCACTAGGAATAAGAAAAAGAAACAGGTGCTATTATTTTGATAGACTATACAACACAGAATGCCTCACATGCTGTGTAAGAGACAAGGGATCCAACTGAATGTTTACTAGTGAGTTACTTTCTTCTTTGAATTTCCCCCAAGTCTTTGAAAGCTGGCAGGTATTTGACCCTCAGTGATCCCATGGTCCACCAGACTGGGAAGTGAAGTTGTAAGATCAAGCACTGACTGATGCTTACATCGTCTTCAACTAAGTTTCAATAAGGAATGTGAAGATGTTTCTCAAATATTTCCAAGTAACAAGAAACCTATCATCTTCAAGAATTGCCACATAGGCTGGGCGTAGTGGTGCACACCTGTAATCCCAGCACTTGGGAGGCTGAGGCAGGAGGATCGCTGTGAGTTCAAGACCAGCCTGAGCTACATAGTGAGTTCCAGGTCAGTCTCAACTGCATAGTGAGAACCTGTCTCAAAACAAACAAACAAACAAACAAAACAGAATTGCCACATTATTTTTAGTTGGTCTCCATGATTTTCTCCAGCTATGTCAAAATTCCTTTCTATAGCTCCCACTCATTTCTCCCAATTCTAACTCTTAGGGGTGCACAGAACTAACACATCTATTTTACATGCAAAATATCTTTACACATTCGGTATAGTTCTTTTTTAGAGATTTACCAGCTCTTTTCTTCCCTTAAGCAAATTGGGCCTAATTTCTTTTCTCTGACCTGTTTTTTGAACTTTTACATTTCTTTATCTTTTTTCTTCTCTGAGCAGTTTCCTCTTTCCCTGTAGAACTCAGAACAGAGGATCAAATACTGTACTCCAGTGATGAGCTGGCCAGTGTGCTGCATCTGTTTGAGCAGTTATTCTGCTGATGCAGTCTGGAGAAGCTCTGCCTCTGTTAAACCAAGATTCACCCCAGAGTCATGAAACCAGAGTCACGGCCACCCATTGACCACTGTTGTGTGTGTGGCTTCCCATCTGCCCCCAGGGCCACATCAAGTTCTACATAGCTCACTGTCTAAGGCAGAGTGGTGTCTCAGATGTTAGCTCTATCATCCATGGAAATCATTACTGTATCAGGTTCCATGCCATGTCAAAGTTTGCCCAGCATGGTATCCATGTCCGCATCCAAGTAATGACAAGCCCCAGTCTAGCCTTGACTAATAGCCCATAATAGTCTTATTAAGACTGTTATAAATTAATAAGTCTATTAACTAATAGTCTTAGTTACTTTTTTCTTGTTGCTGAGACAAAATACTTGATATCCAAGGTCAAAGGAGGAAAGGCTTATTAAGCTCACAGTTTGTGGAGATTTCAGTCCATAATGGGCTGGATCCAAGGCAGGATAGCATGGAAGATAGGCATTGCAGAAGAGAAATAGTTCATGGTAGGAAGAAGGCAGCAAAATAGCAAGGGATGCTCACAGGTCTTTCTGTGCTTAGAGTTTATCCAGGCTACTTAGGGTGAAACAGCCCTCATACACTAATCCTAGTGCCCTCAGTCCTAGCATTGTACCATGAATCAATACCAGCATCACACACTCTAGATCCAGCCACCTCTGAGAAAGCCCCACCTATGACCACATGAGGATTTGAGGGGATGTTGACACACAAGCCCTAACATTCTGCCCCTGAACCCCACAAAGAGTCATGCATATCCCTTTATGCAAAAGACAATTAGTTCATCTCCAGGAGTTGCCAAATTTTTAACAGCTTCAGCATTGCTGAAAAGTCCACATCCAGAGTCTCCTCTGAGATTTAAGGCAAAATGTTAGTTGCAAGTGACTATACAAATGAAAATAAAATGAAACACTTCCAACATTCAATGCCACAAGATAGATATTTCCATTTCAAAAGTTATAAACAGGGTGGTAGAAAGAAATGGGAACAAAGTAAGACCAGAGTCCTGCAGGGCAAACATCAAGTCCCACAGTTCCCCTTCCAGCATCACCAGAAGTCTGTGGCAAGTTGTGAATGCCAAAGGCGTTGGGTGGATGCCCACTATGGCACTTCTGGTGGTTATAGCTCCCATGGCTTCTTTCTTAGGATGAATCCATGTTCGTGGCTTCTCCAATCTTCTGAGGTCTCCACTTCACCTTTGGTTTCACACTCACATCCTCACAGCTTCACACACTGCCCCCTCAAGGGCACACTGCCTGGCTTCCCAGACCTTCTTCTGAAATCTGGGTGGAAGCCTTCCTGACTCCACAAGTCATGCATCATGCATGTACCTAAAACTACCACCAAGTAGATGACACTAAGGTTTGCTGCCAGGTGGAGCAGTGGCCAAGCACCCACCTCCCTTGGCTGTAGGGGCCCAGTGTCTATGAACCCAATTCTGAGGAACTACTTCTTTAGGCCGCTGTCATTCTGGAACTTGGTGCACCAGGGCTCTCTTCTCAAAGCAAAGTCTTTCACTTTTGTAATTTTGAGGATGCAAAGGGTAGAGTCCTATTGTTTCTTGTAATGCCACAGAGCCACCTTATCTACTCTCCTGTTGCTACACAGCAATCAAGATCTCTGCTCCATCTTTACAGCTTTACTGGAGCTTCCTTTCTGGCCAAATTCGAAATGTTTTAAGTCATTCTTTGTTCTTGACTCTCAACATAAATCTGGCCAAAAACTCCCAGTAGTAGCCATGGCACTGCCTCAATACTAGACTGCCTTGAAGTTTCTTTTGCCAAATTAATTAGTCCACCCCCTTAATCTCAGTCTCAGGTAAAATCTCTGAAAATGAACAAAATGAGACAAACTTAGTGCCAAGAAATAACACACATCATCTGGAGTCCAACAGCCAATACAGTCCTTCTTCCAAGAGAAACTTCCTGATCCCGGTCTTTACTAGCATAACTTCTTTTAGAATTCTGGTCTTCTGAGTTCTACTTCCCAGAAAGTACAGACAAAGGTGTTCCAGCTCTTCATTTTCAGGGGGCACCTCCAAACCTTTCCTAATGCTTCCTCTTCCCACAAGTCAGCTCCAAAGGCTCAGTACAGTCACAGCTATGACCCCATTCCTCTGGTATCAAATTCTGTCTAAGTTACTTTTCTCTCATTGCTGAGAAGAAATACCCCACACCCAAAGAAAAATGAGGAAAGGTTTCTTTAACTCAGTTACAGAGATTTCAGTCGGTAATCTTTTGTCTCCAGGGCAGAGTGGCATGCCAGATGGTCACTGCAGAGAAGAAATGATCCATGGTGGGCAGAAGGCAGCAAAGCAGTAAGGCATGACCAGAGGTCTTCTGTCCTTTAGAGCTTATCCAGGCTACTTAGGGTAGGCAGCACTCACACCCTTAATCCTAGTGTCCTTGATCCTAGCACTGCACCATGAATTGATTCCAGTGTCACATACTCTACACCCAGCCACCTCTGAAAATGCCCACCTATGACCACAAGAAGATTTGGGGAACATGGAGATACAAGGTGTAACAGTCCATATCCTGAGGAATTGTCTTTAAAGACAACGTTGACCTGGTAAGGAATTTAAATTAGTCAAGCATGTGCCCTCCATGGATCTCCTCATATCCAGAAGGAAGAGAATGATCTTTGCCAGTGTTTTACCAATGGCCCAAAATCTGTGTTATTTTACCTAGAACTCTGGTAATCTCACCCCAATAGTCAGTGAGCTTCACTTGCCTTGTGTCTTTCAGAACCTGTGAAGATAGTGGAGACAGCTGCTTCTTTGCTACCTGCTCCTGGACAGTCCCCATCCATCCCTGACCCAGAGTGGGCACCAAGCTCTCTGCCCTGTGATAGCTAGAGCAGCTCACCTTTCAGTTGGGCTCGTGCTGTATCCACCCCAGCTCTCCCTACCCTGTGACACCAAATCAGAGTTTCCCTTACTAAGCTCCTTCAGCATCCAGGGTGTGATTTTCTGGGCCCAGAGGTGAAATCATATCAATAAATTGAAAGGACTTCTTTTCCAAACTATTTATCCAGGTTGAACTTTAATTTCTATGTTCCAATATTGATTTATGTCTTCTGATTCAGAGACTGCAAGAGCCGGCTGGTTGCTAAGGAGGTTGGAGTCTTCACTCATGGGAGGGATGCTTTGATGTTTTCTGAGGAGTGCAGCTTCCTTCCCTCTGAGGAAAGTATTCTCTAGGCTCACGGTGATCAGGGTTCAGTCTGTGATCAGGTGGATACATTACTGCACACATTACTGTAAAGGGGTGGCAGAGCAAAGGCAGAAAGTGAGTCTTGTGCTCGCTCCAGGGAACTGCACAGTGGCCTGAGGACCACTCAGGCCTGCCCTTGTGAATGTTCACCACCTTTCCAGAGGGCTGCCCCAGGTTCCTGGGGAGACCCCAAGCTTCAACCCTTAACAATCCCTTTTGAGGCAGGCATGGTAGATTACATCTGTAATCCCAGAACTTGGGAGGTTGAGGCAGGAGGACACTGTCAGTTGCAGGCCAGCCTGAGCTACACATGGAGACTCTATTTCAAAAAAGCAAACAGCAATAAGTAAATAAGTAAAATAAAAATCCTCTTCTACAATATGTACTTTATTTTCTGGATTTTTCTTTAATACTTGCAGAATAAATATTCTTAAAATAGTACTAGAAGCATTTAAAAAAGAACTTTCAAATGTCCAAGATGACCAATGTTGCTGGGCTGCTTTTTCTCTAAAACAACTAATATATTATGAACCTTTTGACTGCATGACTTCAAGTTAGGTAACAGCTTGTAGTTTTATGACTTAAATGATAAAAGATGAAATCTTACTCTAGCTCATAATTTTATAAAGCATGATGTTATTCAATTCACGAGACCACATATAATTAACATGTAACATGAACCACAGAATAATAGCACCTATTTTGTCTTTTCTCATATACAGATGAAAACACTGCCACAGTGTATGTCATAATGATTTGGGGGAATTATATTAGAAAATGTGAAATAAGTCAAGGTGAAGAGAAGAGACTAATAACTCTTGTGAAAATAGTTTTGATGAATTTATAAATTTGAAATATTTTAGTTTTAAAGATAATTTTGGCCTTTCCCAAAATTCACAGAATTCTGCATCATAGTCATAAGACAAAAGAGAGGTGCTGCCTGCACTATGTGCAACTGCTTTAGGTAGTTCCTAGAGCAGGGATGGCAAACCAATGGTACCTGTGCCACTGTGGGCCATTTGCTGTCATGGAAAGCTGTAAAAGGTTCACCATCCCTGTCCTAGCCCAGGCTTGGCTGCATGACTTATTCCGAAATGGTACTGGTGATAGGGCCCCAGAGGAGCCACCTCTCCTGCCTCTGCCGGAGGCAGCGGCCAGGTGACTGGAGAGCTCAGACCCCACCAAGGTGCTGTCCTCAGCCCACCCCAGGAAACGGGAGGCCACCGGGGCCACCACTTCATGGCTATGGAAGCTGAAAGCTGATGAGACAGAGAAAAGCCCCTGGATGTGGAGTGACCCAGGGCCAGAAAAATGAACGCCAAGGTAAGCAGCTTCCTGAGCCAGTGTGTCTTGTGGACAATCTGCAACTGCCCGAAGGGCTGTGTGTGTGTGCAGGGTGCTGTCTACATATCTATGGGGTGTGGTCAAAATGTGGTGAATGTGCAAAGTTTAAAAACTCATTATAGAAGCAGGCACACTGCCACTAATCTCCCTCAGAATACTCTCCCTTGCTTTGAATGCGCTGTCCCATCACTCTTGGAAGTGCGTCTTCTACTGCGATGTTTTTTATTAGTCCATGTTTGCAGCAGAGTTTACCCCCTTGTATGGAGGTGATCCACGCACATAACACCGCTTTATTCCTTTTTACTTCTTATTTTCCCCCACTTCCTCCCACCGTCTCTCAGTCTCCTTCCCATTTCAGAAACATCTATCTCCCTACTTCTATCTTTTATTTTTTCCCTTTATTCCTACTATGGGCTTCTCATACAAGAAAAGCCACGTACCATTTAAGCTTATGTGTCTGATTATGTCACTCAACATTATGGACTCAGGGGGCATCCATTTCCCTATGGTGGCTGAAGTCTATCATTCTTTATGGCTGAGCAGCACTCCATTGTGTATAAATACCACATTTTCTTTATCTATTCATCTGCTGACCATATCTTTCTATCACCCCTTGTGTAGATGGATGGGTGGCATTATGTCCAGGGCATCTCAACACACTTGTAAAAAGCTCACTTCAGAATGTACTATTCTTTCCAGAACTTAGTATTTCTGTGCTCTGAGATAATGAATACTAGGTCTGAAGAGAGCTGCTCCACCAGTCATCTCTGCAGGTGCCTGTTGCCTTACTGTGGAGACTCAGTGTCTCTGGGAGAGAGGGGGTTGATTTTAGGGTCAAGGAGTCCACAACACCTACTGCTGAGTTGCCAGTGGCCCTCTGTCTGTCTGGGGTTCCTCTCACCTCACCCAATATCATGGTTCTTATCTGGATGTCCCCAAAGCCTCATGTGCTCACAGGTGGGGTGTTGGGAGTTGACTGGATCACGGCTGTGACCTGCATCAGTCCACTGACCGGTTATGGCTGGTGTGATGCTGGGAGGTGGGGCCTCGTGGAGGAGGCGGTCACTGGGGCGTGGCCTGGAAGTATCTGTCTCCCTCCTCCTCCCTTGATCTCTTGGCTTCTTGCTGCCCTGCCATGAGCTGTTTCTCCTCTGTAAGGCCCCTCTGCCAGGCTGCCCAGCTTTAGAGCCAGCTGACTGCAGACTGAACCTTTATAAACTGTGAGCCAAAACAAACCCCTTTCCTTTGATGTGGGTGTTGGAGATCGTGCCCCAGCAACAGGGAGGTAAAGACGCCCCCAAGCCAGGCCTCATCTGGCGGCAGGGTGGGGCCCATGCCTGTGGCCATGAAACTTGGCTGTTGTCAAGTGAATCCTGCATGCTGCTCAGGGAGAGGACGGGGCAGGGTGTGCTCCCAAGCAGTTTATAAATACTCTCTCAAAATTGTGTAACACGTTCAAAGGCATTTTTAATATTGTTTTAATTTAATTCTGGCACAGACAAATGTGCCTGCAAAATAGTTTCCCCTAAATCCATGTTAGTAGGTTTTTACAAACAATGGGTGGAGACAGAAAAAAATGTCAGTTATGCCTTTCATATTCTAAAAGGAGAGCAAACCCAGATCTGGAGAGTGATCCAGGGTCTGCACACACCCGGGTGAGTCGCAGCTTCTCGTCCTCCTTTCCTCCTGGCCCACACTTCGAGCTGACAGGAGCCAGAGCTCTTTGGCTGCCCAGAGGGGTTCTCTGCTTGGCTGGACTTGGGGTGTCCCAGCCCCCTCGCACACAGACCAGAGCCTGGTCGCCCGCTTGGCCCTGCCGGCCCTGCACGCTGACAGAGCCTGGGCTAAGGTCACGCTCCTCCTCCCTGCAGGCTGATGCACCCCAATACTCCTGCTCTGCCTGTGGGCGGAGCCCTGCACAGGCACCTACTCCCCCAGCTGGGAAGGACCCATCCTACTGGCTGCTGTGACCCCAACAGGACTGTACATCTCTGCTCTGGCCTCCTCCTGGTGCACAATGCCCACTGCTCCCCTCCTGGCCAGCCACAGCCTCAGAGCCCCAGGAGACGCAGTGCTGTGCACCCCAAGGGTCTCTGGGGGGCAGTGCCCAGGGTCAGAGGGCAGACCCAGATGGCCTCCTTCCAGAACCCTGAAGGACAGGAGGGCAGGACACCTGCTCCTTGGGGGTCCTTTGCTTAGGGCACTTGATCCCCTGGCTGGGCTGGGGCTTAAAGAGGGACACAGAGGCTGTCACCCCTGGAGTCCACACTGCCAGTTTCCTAGGGAGAGGCTCCTTCAGGCCAGGCAACCCCGCCCCGGCAGGGCTCAGCGTTCTTGGCTGCTGGGGATGGCCCTCCTCCCACCGTGGCCTGACCTGTGGAGCTCACTGGTTCTGCGGGAGCTTCTGGTGGAGCATCCGTAGCTGTCCGCTTCTGGGAAATTTGCTAAGATCCTGACAAATGCTACACTCCCTGGGCACAAGGGGAGAGAGGACAGCCCCAAAGAGCAGCACAGCTGGCACTGTCCCTGTCCGCAGCTGTTCCTGAGCTACCTCGATGGAAAGCCAGGTCACCATATGCAGCGACGGGCAGATGAAGCTCTTCCATCTCCGTGATGAAAGTTCAGTGCGGACCACTGTGTCTCCTGCAGGAGGGTGACAGGTGCCTGGGCTGAAGGGGCAGGGTCCTGAAGTTCAGGGTCACTCGGAGCCATTGCTCAGGAAGGATGTGCAGTGCCCAGCAAGGGTCAGCACAGTGGGAAAGGGACACGCAGACACTTCTGATGTGAGGAGTGGGCCCTAAGGAGGCCCTTTGGGGTGACCCTGGCCTGGGTCCCAGGAATGGCCTGATGTGGCCCCGGGGTCACCTGGGATCTGACCTCGTGGCTCTGGCCATCTGAATGTGAACGGCAGACCCTCTTTCTGCACATGGGAAATGCTGTTCGAGGACAGCAGAGTTTCAGGGCCTCTAAAAAGACCACCAAATCATTACAAAGCCACAGGAGTGAGTGTGCGAGAGCATGTGAGTGTGTGTGTGTTTGCAGCGACGGGCAGATGAAGCTCTTCCATCTCCGTGATGAAAGTTCAGTGCGGACCACTGTGTCTCCTGCAGGAGGGTGACAGGTGCCTGGGCTGAAGGGGCAGGGTCCTGAAGTTCAGGGTCACTCGGAGCCATTGCTCAGGAAGGATGTGCAGTGCCCAGCAAGGGTCAGCACAGTGGGAAAGGGACACGCAGACACTTCTGATGTGAGGAGTGGGCCCTAAGGAGGCCCTTTGGGGTGACCCTGGCCTGGGTCCCAGGAATGGCCTGATGTGGCCCCGGGGTCACCTGGGATCTGACCTCGTGGCTCTGGCCATCTGAATGTGAACGGCAGACCCTCTTTCTGCACATGGGAAATGCTGTTCGAGGACAGCAGAGTTTCAGGGCCTCTAAAAAGACCACCAAATCATTACAAAGCCACAGGAGTGAATGTGCGAGAGCATGTGAGTGTGTGTGTGTGTGTGTGTGTGTGTGTGGACGCCACTTCCCCAGGGGTCAGCTGCCCCTTTGGCTGGGAAGTGCCGTCACCTTGCGTGGGGATCACTCTGCTTCCTAAAACTCACTGGGTCGAGCGTGCCCTCCTCATTTGCTAACTGTGGAGAATCCAGGGCCCTGGAGGCCTGAAAACAACCCCAGCAGCACTGCAGCCCTGAGCCCGCTGCTGTCCTTCTGGGTGGAGGAGGCAGAGATGCCAGGAAGAAAGCAGGCCCGGCCCGACCACTTGGATGCTCAGTGTTCCGAGTCTGAGTCGCGGGCAGCCAGGCCCTCTGGCCTGTGATTACGCAGTAATCTCCCCAAACGCGGTCATTACCAGCAGTTAATGACGACTTTGTTGGTTAACAGCTCAACCTGAAGCTGAGGATTGTTAACACTCTATCAAACCCTCCTTATGAGGGCTGCGTTTTTATTCCGACACACTTGGCTTGCAGCTGGACAGGGGTGCGGGCCCGGGCACCCCCGGGGACTCGTGAGCAGCCTGTTCCCGTCAGCAGAGCCCGGGTGCATTCCACCATGTTTACATAGCAGTTGTTAACTGCCGAGGGCTGGTGCCGCTCCAATGGGCCCTGTGCGACTCAGGTTCAACTCCTTCCCTCCTTGCCTCAAAGACACGTCTGTTGCTCTTTCTTGCCATTGATGTCACCAGCATTTCGGCCCCTGTGGTTCACCCAAGTCGGATTTATTTCAGTTTTAATATTCAAGGCAAGGCCTGAGAGAGGCGAGGCTGAGAGACCGAGGCTGGGAACTCAGTCAGCTCCAGGAGGGTCTTTCACACTCTGTCCCGGGAAATCCAGCTCAGCCAGCCCGGGGACTTCCCTTCTCCTCTTTGGGTGAAGTTGGCAGAAGATTAGGAATGCTGTAGTTGTTAGCCAAAAAGGAAACTGATTAATTTTAGGGTTCTGGCTTTTAGTGTTAATTATCTTCCCAGGAATGTGGGATCTATCAGAGTGTTCACTGACAGATGAATGGAGATACAGAACATAGTATGTGCACCCAGAGGAATATTATGCAGGCAGAAAGAGTGAAGTCTTATCATTTATGGCAACATGGACAGAACTAGAGGACACTGTTCCTTGACACAAACCAGGCACAGAAATACTAGAAACTGCCCGGGTCCCCAAGGTTCAGCAGCGTCTTGTCACTCTGTCCTCCTCACAGCCCCTTGTGGCTGCCATAGCCCTGGGCTGTGAGCAGTCTGTGTCCAGAATGCACAGCCTGGCCTTGATCCGCCTGCCTGGGTGCCACAGAAGAAAGCAGCTGAGCAGGCTGCTGTGGTGAGCACAGTGACTGCTTATTGCACCTGTGCCCATTGGTCAGGCGAACGGAGGCTGAGCAACTTTTTCCCAGGAGGGAGTTGCTGCCAGGGTCTGAGAAGAAGGCGTGGAGAGGCCATGACCCCTGGAGCTGTCCCCTCCTCTGCAAAGCCTCACATCCAGTGGTAGACAGTGGTGGGCAGCGCAGCGCAGGCCTGATGACCACCAGGAAGGGACTGGGACAGACTGCACCTCCCGTCCCCAAGCGCACAGTGACTCCGGGCTTCCTGGCTGGGCTCGGAGTCTGGTGACCATGAAGCCCAGGAGCCTGCATCTCAGAGTGCGGCCAGCAGGGGCCTCCCCGGCCTCCACACCAGCCCTGCTCTCAGCCTCCAGCCCCTTTCCGGGCCAAGTGTGTCCCTCGGGCGGCCAGGTGGGCTGGTCAGTGAGCTCCACAACGCCAAGCCCCACTTGCAGGCCGTCCTTCCTGTCTGTCCTGAGAAGCGCAGGGCCTTGGGTCAGAAGGTGGCTGATGCCATCCAGGGACCCCGGCACCATGTCCTTCCACGGGCATCAGCTCAAAGGGTTCACCCCTGTGTGTCAGCTGCCCGTCCTGCGGCACAGAGGCCATCAGTTTAGGTACAGGAGTATCTTTCGGCTCCTGTTTCAGAGGCTTCATCGCTTAGCCCATGCTTTGGGCAGAGGCAAGGCGGGGCCTCACCGCAGGGCCGCTGGCAGAGCGAGACTTGCCTCTGGCACCAGGAAGCAGACCGAAAGGAGGAGGGGCCCAGGTTCCAGGGTCCACGCCATGGCCATGTCCCTGGACCTCATGTGCTACTTCCAGGCCCCCTTCCGACAGCCCACGTTTCCCGGCATCATGGGAGGCTGTGAGGACTGCCTCTGGGGACACTCAGGACCGTTTAGGCCATTGCAGCCTGTACCCATGCAGACCCAACTCCGTCTCTGGACACAGCCAGGTTTTCCCATCTTCGTTTAGACACCAGGAGCGGCGGCACAGCTGCAGAGACCCTGCAGGCGCGGTCTGCCAAGTGTCAGACTAGAGCTCCTAGCGCTCCGGGACGTCCTTCGTTTCTCATTTGTTCTGTTTTATCTGAACCCGAGGTCTCCTGTAGGACAGAGGTCCCCGCGTGGATCTGCTGGCGACCACAGTCCCGCAAGGGGGACAGCAGCAGCACCATGTCACTGTGGCCCTGGGGGTGGCTGCTCCGTTCCCATTGAATCCGTGGTCCTCCTCCCCCTGCTCCCCACAAGCTCTGCACAGCACCCCTCACCTGATGCTCCCGGGGTGGCGTTCTCGGTGACCCGCATCTCAGAGTAGCTCCAGGGCGTTGCCAGGTTGATGTGGCCCCACGCTCCCACAGGCCCTGCATTCAGCGTCCCCCAGGTCAGCCCCTGGCGTTTTTCACACAGGTCCCGATTCTCAAGCTCCAGCCAGGAAAAAGGTGTCGGCCTCAGCTGCTGCCAAATCTAAGAAGAACCATCATGTCCTTTCTCCACAGAGCGAAAGTCACTGGTCACTCTGCACTCAAAGGCAGCAGGACTGGGGTGGGTAAGAGAGCTGGGTCGGGAGGCTGTCGGCCTGAGCTGGTGAGCAGGCTGGGCACAGCAGGGGTGGCCAGAACTGGGCTCCTCCTCCTGGGACGCCCTGCGTGTGAGGGATAAATATTCAATAGGAGCTGCCCTCAGGGAAATGGATCACAAACAGACTTCCCAGCATGTGAGGGCAAAACCACAACAAAAACCCACCTTCGCTATTTTTCATAGATATATCTTTTCCTGATTTTTAAGTGTATGTTAGAGTTTCTAGCCCATTGTCCCCAGGAGATGTACTACGATCACTAGGGAACACCAGGTTCCCAGAATACAGACCAACTTGGACATTGAAGTTATGCACAACGTGTCCCCCAGTGGCCGGAGAAAGGAACCCTGATGTGAGTCATGTAAGATCACTGCTCTTGTGCTATCAGGATATTTTTTAAAATGGGGCTCAGAGACGCATTAAAGTTTTTCACAAGTTTGGTGCTGGAGCATCGTACAGCCGAGTACAATTTCTTACCTCGCTGACTTTAGCACAGATAAGATTCCACGCAACCAGAACAAGACAGACACAGAGCACCGCACGGAGCACTGAGAATAGACACATGCATCCCTGGAGGTCGGGACTTCACCGTGGAGCTGGGAACTGGAACTTTATATCTGGTGTTCAACTCTGCTTTGGAGAGGAAAACACATCTGACTCACACACGTGAATGATGTTACCTTTTTACAAATTTAAAGAAGTTTAATGCTAAAAAAGGTAAATCAGAGTAATTTTCATACAGCTCATTTGAGGATCTTCTTGGACTCCAAGTTGTTTGTTTTGTTTTCAGTATAAACCAACATGGCCGCGCACCGGAGGGGGTCGGTCTCCTGCTGGTTCTCCTTCTTAGAGACTGGAAAAGTTGCCAGTGTGTGCTGATGAGGGGAGCTTGGCCAGGCCCTTGGGAAGGAGTTCTCCCAATGCTCTACTTCATTTCCTTACCAGTCCTGTCTCCTAAGTGGTTTTGGACCTGAAGTCACCCAGCTCTGCTGAAAAGTCAACAGTTCTTCTGTTCACATGGACTAACACAGCGAGGGAGCTGCCAAGTAAGTGAGTATCTTATACTAGTTCTTTACTGCCTTTCTTTTTGTTTGAGACAGTCTTGCTATATAGTCCAGGCTTCCCTTGAACTCACTGTGCAGCCCAGGCTGGCCTTCAATTCACGCGCTCCTTCTTCCTTAGCCTCCTCAATGCTGGGATTACACATGAACATCACCAAACCCAGCTTACTAGTTCTTAAAATAGCTGGAAGTGTAGTAAACAAATTGTCATGAAAATACAAATACTCAACCCACCCAAGAAAATTCTTTTGTTTAAGAATTCAATCTTTAGGACCAGGGATTTAGCTCAGTGGTTCTGCCACCTGCTTCATAAGCACAAGGTCCTAAGTTTGATCCCCAGTACCACACACACACAAAAAAAGTATTCAATCTAGGGCCGGGGATTTAGCTTAGCGGTGCTGCCACCTGCTTCACAAGTGCAAGGACCCAAGTTCGACCCCGGGTACCAAAAAAAAAAAAAAAAGAATTTAATCTAGTCCCCCATGTCACAAAAACATCCAGGAAAAAGAAATCAAATTTCTCAACTATGTTATTGGAATTTAACTCCAAATCAAGTTCTAGGGAGAAGAATTGGTGACTCAAAATAGAAATATTTTTGGCCATACAAAATAGTCTGTGAGTTCTGCGTTGATATCAGGCCCACGAAAGGCGCACCCCTGCTAGCCGGCCACACGATTAAAGCCTCTTCATCTTCCCTTGTCTTCCATTTGAGGGTGATCATTTTCCCATCAATTCAACCTTTAAATCAAAGGGGAACGTGGGACTGCACACTAGCATCAGATTTAGCCCAGTCTCCCTCCCCTCGGTTTCGTGTTCATTCCATCCCTCCCCTGCGGACTCATCTCTGCATAATCAAGTGTTGTATCAAACACAGAGGCAGTCTGCAGCCGGCAGAATCTATCAATTAGGTGAGAGTTAGGAAACGGAGCGGCTTTCATGTGCCGTGTGTCCCTGAGCTAGATTAGAGCGGCCAGGAGGCTGGGCAGCCGGCTCACAGCCTGGGGAAGGCTTGCAGGCGATGTTCATTTGCAAAAGCACCTTGCTTGAAAGACTCCAGCGAAGCAGTGTGTTCACTGTCACAACCAAACGCCCGCTTGGCGCCAAGACAAACTGCTGGCATGAGAGGAGAGCACGGGCGGCCAGCACCTGTGCAGAACAAGCACAACAGACAGCCGCAGCCACTGTGTGAGGCTCTGGGCCGGGTGGGGCGAGCAGGGCCCCACAGTTAGAAATCCTTGCGACGGCAAAGTCGTCCTGGGTTTTAGAGATGCGTCAGGTCCCATCACGAAGCAGAAGCACCTTCAGCGCCAGGGCACAGAGAACGCTCTGCTCGGCCCGTCTGTTTCTGCCCATGCCCCGGGCACTCCGACAGTCCTAACTGCACCCCCTGCCCGGGGGCATTCCTGGCAGCATGATTAGAGAAGGAATTCCTTTGCAAAAATTTTGCTGGAAGGACTAGAATGGAAATACACATCACTCTTCATGGAACAACCAGCCCCAGCGTGGCCTGCGAGATCTGAGACGCCCAGGGGAGCACACGGCATAAACATGCACCGAACCTCAGCTCTGAGAAGGGTTGGGATGGAGACATCGGGAAGCAAAGGCGACATGAGGCGAGGGGACTTGGGCCGGAGCGCAGGAGAGAAGGGAGATCCCGGAGGGGCTTCGTGCTCCCAGACTCCGCCCAGGTGCTCACCCGGGTCCTCTCCCTGCGGAAGCAGCCTGGGCTTTATGTCAGAGGCCTGCAGGGAGCCAGGGGGATGCTGAGCGGGCCAGGGCGGCTGCCTGCACCGGAAGCACAGCCGGGGGGCCGGTGCCCGAGGACGGCCAGGAGATGGAGGAGCAAATCTCCCGTGCTGCGGCACCTGGCCCACACGCTCACGTGCGTAAGGCTGCGTACAGCCCTCCCTCCCTGCACTTCACACGTCTGTTTAAAACTGTCTAAAGCTTTCATGTTCATCAACCTCTCTGTTTCTTGAAAGGAATCGAGGACATGAACCACAAATGCTCTCACCGCGCTCACCTCCATCTTAGGAGAGTTGCTCTGCCCTTTTCTTGCGGTACCTTGGGAAGGCAGGGGTTAGGGCAGGTCCTGTGCCCACCTTGTGCCTGTGCTGTGCATTTTCTTGGGGTGACAGATTTATGTGTCAACTTCACGGACCCCGGGGTGTCAGATTTCCGATGTCTCTGGCTCTCCTGTGCATCTCTGCACCAGAGAGGTCAGCACCGAGGCTGCTGGATGGAGGGGCCACTCACCCTCCTGTGTGGGCGGGCACCACACACCTGTCATGGGCCCGGACAGGGCGAGTGGTGGGAGTAGCAGGGATTCGCCTCCCTGCTGCTGCCTGCCTACCGGGGCGCTGGATCTCCCTTTCCGCCGACTCCTGTTCTTTGGGTCTTCAACTCTCACTGGAGTCCTACCTGGAGCCTTCCCCTCCCAGGTTGGGAAGCCACGCCCCACTCTCCTGGGCCCCCAGCCTGCGGATGGCTCATGGGGGGCCTCAGCCTGTGTGTGGCTCCCCTTCATGTGAGCCAGTTTCTGGCAGTGATGTAGGCTTTACTATCACAGATATGCAGGTTCCAGAACACAGGAGATCCTTAATTCCTGAATAACAAGGCACCACCCTCATGCACTGGTCACCACACTGCCCTCGGCCATCACTGAACTTAACCGTTTGCATAAGCATAAATTCATTTTCATACATTCTGTCTGAGCAACTCAGTAGCGTTACGTTTGTCATAGCTTTTGACAGAATAGAAACGTTTTGGGAAATCAAGCTTCTCATTTTTGGATGGTGCTTCTGGGGTTTTATCTAAAAAGTGATCACCATACCCCCGGTGTCATGATTTCTCTCTGGATGTTCCCCCAGAGCCTTATGTGCCCAGCGGTGGGGGCTTGTGAAGATGACTGGATTGGGGGTCTATCGCCGGCTTGGTGTCAGGAGGTGGAGTTACTGGGGGAGTGGCCTAGAAGGGCCGCCTCCCTCCCAGGGTCCCTCCGCTCACTGCTTCCTGTGCCCGGTGAGGTGCCCAAGATCTTTTCTCCTGACCTTTCTACCATTCAGCCTATGGGCAAGGACTCAGATTTCTAGAATATGAGCCAAAGTAAACCTCTGCTCCAAGAAGCTGCACATGCCAACAATGAAGAAAGTGATGAGCCTCCAGGCATTCAGGTTTTCGCCTATGTTGTTCTCTAATAGTTTTATAGTTTTGCACTTTACGCATGGGGTTGTGGCCCATTGGAGTCAACTCTTGTGAAAGGTGTAACATCTGTGTCTGGGTTCTTTTCCCGGATACACATTCGGGGTTCCTGGCCCTGTTTGCTGGAGACGCTGTCTCTGCTCCATTGTGCTGACTTCACTCCCTTTTGAACAGCAGCTGAATATAATTGTATGGGTCCATTTCTGGCATTTTTGTAGTACTGGGGATCGAACCCAGGGCCTCACACATGTGAGGCAAGACCTCCACTACCACGCTAGACTTCTAATCCGTTTTACTTTGTTTGGAGACAGAGTTTCCCTAATTACCTGTGCTGCCTTCAAACTCACAAATGCCCTTGCTTCAGCCTTCCAACTGCATTTCGTTTTTAAGTCATATGCTATTGATTTGTTTGTTCTTTTACCACTGTCATACTTTCTTGATTATTGTAGCTTTATAGTAAATCTGAAGTCAAGTAATATCAGTTCTCTTTTGTTCTTCAATATTAAGTTGGCTGGGCTTGCTCTTTTGCCTCTTCAAATAAATTTTTAAAAAAAGAGCTTGTCAGTATCTACAAAATAAGTTACAGGGTTTCGACTGGGTTTGCAATGAATCTACAGACTACATTGCAAAGAACTTACATCTTCAAAGTGTTGAATGATTCTTACTTATTAAACGGGAAGGTCTGTCTATCTATTTAATTTTTCTTTGATTTTTTTCAGAGTTTTGCAATTTTCAGCAAAATTTATTAGACACATATAAATGTTTTTGGGTGGCAATATAATTTTGGAGTGTTTTTAATTTTAAATTCCACTTATTAATTTTGGGTTTATAGGAAAGAAACACTTCTTTTTACGAAACTCATGTCCTACGACCTTGCTAAAACTGCTTCCTAGTTCATTTTTCTGACTTTTCCATTCTTTTGGATTTTCTGTGTGGATGATCATGTCATCTGTGAACAAGGACATATTATCTCCTCCTTGACATCTTTACACATTTTCTTTTCTTGTTTTATTGCATAAGTGAGGAATTATAATTTGGAAAAACAGTGACCAGAAAGGACATCCTTACTTTACTCCTGATCATAGCAAAAATTGTTTAGAAGTTTTCATTAATGAGAGGGTAGCTAGAGATTCTTTGTAGATATTCTTTTTCAAGATGAGAAAATTTCTCTTTATTTCTAGTTTGCTAAAAAGATTTTGACTGAATATTGAGTTTTGCCAATTTTTTTGGATATTTTGTTACAATTTTTTCTTTACCTTTTAACTTGATGGATTACAGTGATTAATTCTCAAATGTTGCATTTCTGTGATAAATCTGACTTGCTCATGGTTTATGATTTTTTTCATAAATTGGTAGATATTGTTTAACAAAATTTTATTCTAGATTTTTGTACTGATACTCAGCAGAAATAACCTTTTGACATTTCTCTTCTTGAGGTGTGATTGCCTGGTTGTGGTATCCAGCGGAGTAGTCTCACAGAGGGAGACAGAAGTGCTGTCTAGGCCCCTATCATTTTATGGACAGGTAAGGAAATGGGGTGATTTCTTTCTTAAGTATTTGGTGGAATTCATTGATGATTCTATTTGGCTCAGTTCTTTGTGTTTTCAATGAATGATCACTGGCTCAATAGACCTGTTCTAATTTTTGTTTCTTTTTGAGTGAGTTAGCAGATTGTGTCATTCAAAGAAGTGGTTCGTTTCACCTAAATTATCGACTTCCTGGGCAGAGACTTGTTTATGACATTCTCTTCAACATCTGTTCAAAATGCCCTGGTGTCCTTTCTTTCATTTCTTATATTAGTAATTTATGTCTTCCCCTCTTTTATTCTTAGTTATCCTGGATAGAGATTTGCCCATTTGTTACTTTGAAAAAACAAGATTTTAGCTTTGTTGTTTTCTTTTTACTACTGACTTCATGATTTTAAGTTTTGTTAAATTTTGTTCTAATTATCATTATTATATTAGGTTTCTCACTTTAGATCTAATTCATTCTTTTTTGTAGTTTCCTACAACTACAAGCTTATATTATTAGTTTTAGATTGCAAAAAAAATTAAATACATTCATTTAATACCATAGATTTTTTTAAAAAAGCAATTTTGCTGAATCCTGCAAAGTTTGATAAATTATATTTTCATTTTCACTTAGTTGAAAGTATTATTAACTATCTGTCCAGGTTAGTTTATTTGACATATCTTTTACTTAAAGATGTTTTAGGGTCTTTGCAACTATAAGCAATTTACTTCCAATACAATCCCACTGCAGTCTATCAGCAGATGCTGTGTGATTTCAATTCTTTAAAATTTTTTATGTTGTGTCTTATGCTTTCAAATTTGGTTTTTCTTTGTGAATGTTTGATGCAAGCATGAGAAAGTGTGTAATCAGCTTTGTTGAATGAAATAATCTGAAGATATTAACTGGTTTGTGCTATTTAATTATTCTGTTGAGTTTAATATGTCTTTCCCTCCTGCTTAAGGTGTCTATTTCTGAGGGAAAGTGTCCTAGTCTGACGGTGGATTCATCTGCTTGTCCTTGCAGTTTCATTAATTTTTTTGGCATGCATATTTTGACTGTTATAAATATATTTTTCTCTTTCATGATTATGTAATGCTGCTATTTATTCTTAATAATGTCCCTTGTTCTAAGTCTGTTGTGTCTGCAATCAAAACAGTTGCTCTCACTTTCTTTTGATTATTGCTAGCATGGTATATCTTTCCCAATCCAATTATTTTCAACATATATGTGTCTGTAAGTATTTTCTATTAGGCAACATATATTTGAGACTTCATTTTTAGTTCATTCTGCTAATTTTTGTGTTTCAATTGGGATATTTAGATATTGGTATTCAAGTGATTATCCATATATTTGGATTGCTATCTCATACATTGGTTACTATTTTCATTTTTCCCTTTGACTTTCTATTAGTACATATTTGCAGGACATAATGATTACATTCTTTGTGGGGAGTTGGTGTATGTATATTGTACACCTTCATTCATTTTACATCCCCTTCTCCTCTCCTCCCTCCATCTCTTGGTCCACTTCCCATTTGGAAAGATCTACTCCCTGGGTCCTGTCTTCTACTTTGCTCTTTATTTATACTTTGAGTTTATCATATAAGAGAAGCCATGTGATGTTGCAGCTTGTGTGTTTGATTTATTTCACTTGCGATTTATTTATAGCAGCATAATTTTCTATTTATTGCCTTTGGGCTTAGTTCCTATTTTTGTGTTTCTCACATTTTTTTGCCTCTTATGTTTCTAATTGAGCGGTCATGATCCAATTTTCTCTTCTTTCTCATCATACCGATTTTACTTCTTTTTTTACGTTTTCGTGGTTGCGTTAGAGTATGAAATACACATTCACAACTCATCCATGCTCAAGTGAAGCTATGCTTCTTCACATACATGTGCTTTGTAACAAAGCATTTCTAGCTCCTTTCCCAACTCATGCCATCACCAACATTCATTTAGCTATACGTCGGCATAAAGAAATGCATGTTTATACACATTTATGTAAGAAGGATACATATGTATTTGAATGCATTGTTTCTGTTATTATTTTGAACAAATACTGATCTATATGATTTATTTCCAGTAGAGAGGAAAGACAGAAGTTTTGGTTACTATTTGCTTATTAGTTACTCAAGGTACTTGCTTTTTTGTATAATCTGTTTTTGGACTGTAATCGTATTTCTTCTCTCTGAAAGCCATTGTAGCATTTCTTGCAAGAAAAGACAACTGTCAAAAATTCACTCAGTTTTTATTTTCCTAAGAAAATGCTTATCTCTCTGTATTTGCAATGGTCAGTTATTAACTTCCTGGTTACAATTTTAACATCCCTTCCACATTTGATTCTGGTTCTGATGTTTGCTCAGTTTCTTCAGATCAAGTGTTTCCATTGCTTGTGATCATTTCCTTTTTGTGGAAAGGACGGAGGCTCTGAGTGGATCCTGGGTGACCCGGGAGTGTGTGGAGGAGTTTGCTGCGTGGTTGAGGACCAGGCCTCAGGCTTTGGGGGATCTGCACCCGAGCTGTGACCTCCAGCCATGCTTCCCTCTTGGCCCTTTCTTCAGTGGGGCCAGAGACACCGTGGCCTGGAATTGATTCTTTCCCTACGTGGACAGCTAGAGTTGGCTGGCGTTGTTTACTTACGTTCCCTCTGGTTGGTTGGAAAGGTCCAGCCAGTTGAGCTCTGGTAAAGTAGCTTTTCCCAGGGAAGACTTTTAAAGAAAAACAGCACGCTTCAGTGTACTTTATTTTATTCCATTTTCTTTTACTCTTCTTCAAACCAGAAGCTCAAGTCCATTTTTCTCCAGCATTCACAGTGGAGATCTGGCAGAGCTCCAGGTAGTGACAATACCACAATTCCGGGGTCCCTTTTGGCTGGGTCCCTGGAGGGCCGACTATCGGATTTGTCCACAGTGCACACCCACCAACCCTAGCTCGGGTCTTTCCGCCTGGCACTGGCCCCAGGAAGGGTTTGGCTCAGGGAGAGTGGGAAGCTCCAAACCTTCCTGTCACTCTCCCAGGCATCACCGGTCTGGGCGATCAAAGATGAGCCATTGATGTTTCGCTTTGAGCAGTTTTTTCCTGTTAGGAGAGCATGACAATCTCAACGCTTCTCAACACCCAGACAAAAACCAGAGCCTCATTTAAAACATGGAACTGAAATATTAACTTTCCCAGAAGGAGAAATCCATTTGACATCTAAGGTACACATTGTTTCGCAAATCTTATTTTTTCCTTTAAGTGTTTTACCTTGGAATTTCCAAGGACCCTGTGGCCACAGTTGCATGTGCAGACCCATAAACAATTTTAGCTAAGAATTAGGCAGATAACAGTGCTCAGACTCCTTCCAACATGTGAGTTTTGTGTCTTGGTTATATCTAACCCTGCACAGGTCTCTGGAGCTTGGATGGCCACCTGCTCTTTGAGGTATTCTTTCTAAAAAGACGATTTCTTCAAGTGTCTTTTGCCCGGGTTCCCAGTGTGGAAGAGAACACACGCGCCTGGCAACCCGGAGAAGTACAAGGCGTCATTGCACGTGACTTTGTTATCTGAGGAGAGCACGGAGGAACCTGTCACTTTTCCTATACCGCTGCCTTTATCTACAAAGTGACAGTGTTAAACTAGTCGGCCTTCAACGTCAGAGGACGTCGAAACATTAGCGATTCCACGCCATGCAGTCATTTAGGGGCCGTCACAGCCAATCCACGCACATCAGTCACCGATTCCCCCTGGGTCCTGAAACATGAGCGACGACAGCACAGGTGAGGTTTCAAGTGCTGACTTGTTGTCCAGCTCTCCTGTTCTAACAGGACAGAGGAGAAAGTCCAGGGCCAGCTGGAGCCGGGAGACAGGAGCACTGGAGACAGCAGATGGGAGAGAGCAGGGCTTGTTCTCCAGGCCCAGAGCAGCACTTCTCATCGTAAAGAGGGGTGGAGATGGGAGGGCGAAAGAAGAAACTGGATGTCTGAAACTTTGGAATAATGTCGACCTAGATTCCTAACCTTTAAAGTCTCCTATTTTCAGCCTTCTTTTAAAGTGAGGTATTGTCATCCTTGGAAGGTTTTCATACCAATTGATTAAGGCAATAAGTGCATGCAAAGTCACTGTCCATTATAGAATCCCAGTGAAGGGTGAGTGCTGGGTTCTAGCACAGTGTGTGCTTCCTGAGGTGTCACAAGCACCTCCAGCCCGGGAGCTTCAGGCAGTGCCTGGTGACCACCGCTCTGTGTCCTGCAGGCTGCCCCTGCTGCTGCGATCAGCGGAGGGTGGCTGAGGTTGGCAGGCCTGCTGGTCCCGCTCCCTGGGCTGGGTGATGGGTGGCTTGCCAGGCAGGCTTATTCTCATGTTGTGTGTGGCAGGGCTCTGGAAAGGGAAAGAAAAGCTGCCCACTGCCACATAGGGCTTGGTGCTGCCACAGTGCCAAGGCCCCTCATCCTGAGGGCCAATTCAATCCCACAGCTGGTGAGACTGAGCCAGGGAGGGTGACGGCAGGCTCCCAGGGCAAAGCTGTGGCTCCTGCAGGGAAACGGGGCCCACTTGGAAGTCGCTGTCCCCTAGGAAGTGGCCACTCTACTCAAGGTTTCCTGTGCACCGTGTTCTGTGCTGCGACCCATGTCCACCACCCCCCAAATACAAGCTGGCCGCAGTTTTTCCAGAATGGGGCCTCTGTCCAGCAGCTGGTATCACACAGAAATGGCTACATGGAGTCCGTGCTGCTGAGAAACGCCATGCTAGAGGCAGAGGTGTGTGTCTGTGAATTCAAGGCTAGCTTGGACAACAAAGGAGAACTGGACTGAAAGGAAGGAAAGGGAAAGAAAAGGGGGAAGAAAGAGACAGAGACAGAGAGAGAAGAAAGAGAAAGGAGAAGGGAGGAGGGAGAAGAAGGGAGAAGAGGAAAACATGTCAGACAGCACAGGATTTCAGCTGTGAGCCACAGGCACATACAGGCTTGTTTCCTCGTTTTCTGGCAATATTGTTTCTGCTATTTGGGGTGACTATTAGGAAAGGAAGAAAGAAATCGCACTATGATCTGTGCTACAATTTGGTTCTGGGCTAATCTATTGTGCATTTGTAGTGAATTTTCCAGTTTATTGAAGATCAAATTGCTGGGAATACCTCGCCACTGGTCCTGGCAGGAAGGCGGAAGGGGCACACCCAGCCCTTCCTGTCCCCTGCCAAGTGAGGAGCTGCCTGGGGTGCGGGAGCTGGTTGTACCGAGGCATGCCGTGTCCCCGCCTCGGTGCTGGTGTGGCTGCAGCCTCATCTTCCTCCGTCGGGAGCCTGGCTGCTGCTGTCTTCATGGTCCACGCTTCACCTGGGGCCTGCCTTGCATTTCAGATCCTTAAAATATAGAGGCCCAAATTTGAAAAGGTTTAGAAACAGGCTTCTGAAACTTCAGAACCTGCAGAAGACGGTGCGTACACAATGTCTCCAATCGCTTCAGAAGCCACCGCTCCTGTCACGCTGACTGACAGCTCTAATAAATGCCTCCAATCTCAGAGCCACCCGCTCCCTGCCAGTGCGACACTGACTGTCAAATGCATCAAATAGCATTAGAAATGCAAACTCGATGTGGCCAATGGTAATGTGTTATTTAAAACTTATGGGCCCAAATGAGGGCTTATTTTCTCCAAATTGAAATTTATAGTTTCATTTTAGGGCGCTATCTTGAATATTGATGGTGCTTGGGCAGCTGTTATGAGACCCAGTGGGAAGCCAAGGGCGAGGGTGCTGCACGGAGAAGGAGGGACCTTGGAGGTGTGGGCCTGGTGTCAGCAACCTGTGCTAAATGCTTACGGCAGCTTTGGAGCTGGTGGTCAGCAGCAGGTGTTTGTCAGGATCTGATTTGTTTTCCTACCATGTGACTCAAATGCAGAAATAAACAAATGCAGAACAAATGGGGAAAAAGGAAAGGAAATCGTTGGTCCGTGTTCTTCACATCTCCTGGAGCTGTAAATGTTGAAACCCCTGAGCCCTGCTGTGACATCAGCACCTGAGTGGCAGCTCTGTGTGTTACCTGATGAAATCTATTTTTCTGTAGTTGAAATTCAAGTTACTTCACCTCACAAACATTAAGGGTCATGTCCTGCTAATGCTCAGAGATTTAGGCCCAGCAGAATTCCCGTTCTCAAGATCCTGCTGTCCTGGGAGAGATCCAAATTAATTAAGATCTCAGTGTACCACATGTGACAGTTTTTAAAATAAAACAAGTAAAATAACAAATGAAGATAGAGTACATAGTAAGAAAAATATGAAAAATAAAATAAGTAAAATGAATAGTACATAATGATTGCAATATGAAAAGTAGGAACAATTAAAAGGGTAGTTTACTAAGGGTGGCAGGACTATGATTTAGGAGTTTCTTGGTATTTTAAACCTCTAACTGCCATCTTCAAGAGAACTCTGTACTCTTGCAAGGTGAAAAACAACCTTCAAGTCATAGCTGCTTGGGCGAGAAGTGGCTGTAGTCTTTGTTCTGCTTTGTGGCAATTCTCAAGAGGACTCAGCTCCAAGCTGCTCCTTCCTGCTGGAGCTCCAGCTTCATTGCAGATAGCGCTGAGTGTAGCCTGGGTCTGGCATGTCCTCGAGGACACCACCTTGAGGGCACAGTACTCCCTCGCTCTCTCTGTGGGACTCAAAGGCTTCACTCTTCCCTCAGAGGGGACAACACATCACAGGGTTGCAGTATGATTCTGTGTTAAGTGGAGGGCTACTGGAGACATACAGAACAGGAGAGAAGAGAGGAAGAAACCAGTGGCCTCCCTGGTGTGCCTCAGTGAAATACATGGAACCAAGAAAGAAGCACAGTCACTCAGGACAGGCATCTCCACCACGCGGCACAGGGCAAGCCCAGCTTGGGTCCATACTGTGGAAGAGATGGCTAAGAGACTCAGCTTGCTAAGTCGAGGGCACCCGAGTCTCTAAATTCTGGTGCTGATCCCCATATAGCTTTCTGGATCTAAGGACCTGGCCTCTAGGACTCTATTCAGGATGAAGTCAAGCAGTAGAAGTTTCCAGGAGTACCTTCTTCTTTATGTCCAACAGCAGAGGACCTCAAACCATGGGCCTTAGGCTGGTACCACTCCCAAGCCTAGTAGGAACTATCTTCAAAGAAGGAGGTGAGCAACAGGCAGGCTGTATGTGTTTGCAGTCACACCCCAGCTCTAGCATCACCAATGGCTCCACCTCCTGTCAGATCAGCAGCTTCATTAAATTTTCAGAGAAGGGAGGCCTCTGCTGGGAACTGCACAGGTGAAAGATCTGGGCTGTGCTCTTCTGGTGAGACTCTGACGCCTGGTGATCTGAGGTGGAGCTGAGGCAGTGATGCTAGCACTGGGAAGCAGCTGCAAATGCTGGTGAGCATTATCAGAGAGGTTGGGCTGCAAAGAGGTCATAAGAATTCAATTGCTTTCAGACTCAGATCAAGCCCTATAAGTGAGCAGCAAGTGGCAATTAAGCTGCATTTGGTGGGGGGGGGCTAACAGTGGCAAGTGAGTTGAATACTTCAATTGTACAGCTGCATCTAGTGGCAATCAAAATCAGACACTTATTTTAGTCCATGCATGGCTGGCTCATTATTTTATTTACCATTCTGTCCACATCTCTTTCCACTCTGCACTTGTTTTGGTCACAGGTTTGGTAATCTCATAAGCTAATGCTAACTAAAATGAGTAAAAAACAAATGCCACCAGAGTATTTCCTTTGAAAGGGAGAAAGATGTCCTGAACCATACCTTCTCTATCCATGGAAAAACTTTTCCACTAAACTGGTCTCCAGTTCCCAGAAAGATAGAGAACTGTCATATAGGGTCAATGTCCCTGATATAACGGTAGAGCTTTGTTTCCTCTGCAGTGCTAGGCAGAGTTTTAGGAACATGGAAATGTATAATGGATAGCTTTTGCTTAAGATTATAGCAAAACTCTAAAAAATACAGAAGACAATTGACAAGTACTTGTTAAAAGTCTGAGATGTGTGACATGTAATTGAACATGGTCACTGGAGTACATTATTTCCTATGAAAGGGCTTAGAGAGATCAGAGTGTGCTCAGGCTCTCTCGACCAGGTGGGTCCTTTGCTGGGGCTCGAACACTGACAGGAATGGCCACTGATGCTGAGCAATGTCAGTGGCTTCACCTTACGCATGGTGCTCACACAGACAGTGACTTCTCTGTTCACCTGAATCTTCTTTATGCTTGCAGCTTGCTATCAGCTGGACTGCTGTGTTACCCTAAAGTCCATGTGCTGAAATTCTGACCCCCAGTGTATTAGTATGTGCAAAGGGGCCATCAGGAGGGGATTAATAATGGCAGAGCCCTCTTGGATGAGATTAGTGCCCCAATAAAAAAGGCTCAGAGACCCTCGCCCCTCCACCATGTGAGGACAGTGTGAGAAGGTGCCCCAGAACCTGCTCATCTGGACCTGGGACTTCCCAGTGTAGAGCCACAGAAGACACCTCTACTATTCATGAGCACCATGCTGTCTGGGTACAGCAGCCTGAGAGACCTGAAACAAGATCACAGCCATGTCCTTCTTTCTCCACCTTCTCAAAGTATTTTTTCTTTAGGCTACATTTTAATGTGTTAAAATAACCTTGGAAGTTTGCAAATAGAAGTTAAACTATGTATACATTATAGCAAAATAGTCACTATTTTGAAATAATTAGAAATAAATAATTTTGTACATCTGATACTCATAAACCTATGCCTCAGGATGCATGTTATTATGAATATATTTTATATTTAGTGCACATATAATGATACATTTTTCATCCCCAGTTTGTCAGAGCTGTGATCCCTAAATATTTGGATGACTTGACAAACTTCTAAGCTCTGATTAGGTGCAGCTTCTCAGCTGTGAAGGTGATGAGAATTAGTGTTTGAAGCATTGAGCACACTGTGTAATACATGAACAGCACAGCACTTATCTTACTTTGTACCTAAAATTTGTTGGCTGCCAGTATTAAAAACATAAATGTTTGTATTACTAGTTCTGTGAAAATTCCTAAATGAGTCAGTAAAGTGTCAAAACCTTCACAGTGATTTAATACGTTATCTTCAGGATTTCAGCTCATTTTGAGATGGGAATCACATTAATCTCCTGGCGGGTGAGCCTTTGAGATTAGATATATAACGCTTTTGTGCGATTACTATATTCATCTGTTCCCCTTTAATTGAAAGAATTTCAACATCAAACATATAATATTTCATTAAAGCAAAATTATCAAAGTGCTGGTCCTAAGTTATGTGTTCTTATTTGTTTCATTAAATCTCAAAGCTGTGCTGTAAATGCTTTTAATGATTTTAAATATGCTTGCATACATCCAGGAAATATTTAGGTTGAACCTCAAGAAATTATCTTTTGGAATGTTAAAATGGATGAATATTAACAATTTCATACATTTAACTTGCAAAGAGGGTAGACACATCTTTTTGCAATTTGATCACCTAAAATGTTTAAATGCATGTTTTATAGAGAACTTAACAATTACTGTACACTGAATGCATTGCAAGTGATCCCACATCCACACAGGTATGCCTTCGTCACCAGGAACTGAGTAGCTGCACTGTTTAGGGACTGGATGAAATATTTATGGTGGACCAAATAAAGAAGAGATACATGATGAATTTCTATATCTGGGGACAGTGCTGTCACTGTGGGCAACCATGAAATAGCTCTGGCCTAATTTCATCTGGCTCTGGACGTGTGCAAATCACAGGGAAATGCGAACTGACTACAGACTGAGGAAATCCGTGAAGACAGAAAATCATTGCAAATCAGAGCCTCATCAATATTTCACTAGGCAAAGACTAAACAGCTCACTCCTTTGGAAGCAGAAAGAGTTTCCCCTAAAACCTTTACACAAGCATGAGAAAGTGCATCAGGACACAGCCATATGTCAAGAATTTAAATTAGAGCTCAGTATTCATTGTTTGTGTAAATCTACATGGCACAAAATTAAAATTTACTTGTGCACTTTAGTATCCCTGGAAAACGGAAATGTTTATAAGGCTTATTGCAATGTGTGTCATTTAGTCTATTCATGGCCCTTTGCCTACTGCTGTTAACAAGGAGTTTCATAGGAGTCTATGTGGAAGGCATTCTCACAGCAGGACCATGACCCTGAATCCAGTGACACTGGGTGGAAAGTGCTCTTACATGGACTGCTACACTTCTCCCTAAATCCTCAGTGAACACCTTGAAAGTTTGAGGATTTTTAAATACTTCATTCACACAGAAACAGAGCAAAACAAACCAAAACACAAAACCAGAAAGTGATCTCCAGCCTAGATCCAAAATGGCTTGGATTTTCCGTTTTATCAGCCTGGGGTTTTCATCAAGAAGTGTACTCAACTGCATAAAACTTTCAAGAGACAATTATTTATTCTGTGATAAATTTCCCTTGGATAGAGGCAAATAAACTGAGCAAAATAAACAAGACAAAGCAATTAAGGTTCAACTTAATTCTTCACATAAACTGAGAGGACAATGATAAATTCATCTAATTGGAATTGGTTTAAAAGGCTATGTTTTGCTTTGTCATTTGACTTTTTGCCTTAAGGAAGGAAAAAAGAATACTGACAATGTTTATAAAACAAAGAAGTTTTTCTCTAAAGGAAAAAAATCTTAGAAATGTCAGAAGGTTTTATTAAAGTTAAAATATCCAGGGTAGAAAAGGGTGGTCAATTTGTGAGACTGGAACACACACACACACACATGTACACACACACACACACACACACACACACACACACGGCTTGGCTTCTTCCAGTCAAAGGGCATAGTACAATACCCTCCATAATAAAAATTTTGCCCTTGTCTTAGCTTCTGCCTGACTGGAAATGAAAACATAGCTTCCTTATTTTAAAATATGAAAAAGTTCATGACAGTGACAGTAAATGGAGTGCAGGGCTTGGCATAAGCTCACAGGGCTCATGCTCCTGGCCATTGCACCAGGCATAGCGTTGCTCAAGCTCCTGGAAGCTGAGGAAGTGTCAGGGTGCTCAGCAGTGTTCATACTGAATCTGGATTTTATAAGGACATGCCCAAGTGGACCTAGGAGGGGAGGGCTCTGGACTTTAGCCAAGAGAAGAGTCTAAACACCATATTCAATTTCCTTGTCACACAGGACTTTATTCTTTGTCCAAGACCTTGGGGATTGGTGCTAGAGAATGACCCTTCACGGGAAAGCAACACACAACTATGAGGAGAAAGACTAGATGAAGGGTGGGGGAAGACCCCACAGATGCACAGTGGGCTCCATAGACCTAAATGCAGTGGAAATGGCTATGGTTTATGTCTAGATGTCCCCCTCCAAGCCTCACATGCTCATAGGTAGGCTTTGTGAGGTGGCTGGATCATGGGTATGCTATGACATCATTAGTCCACTGACTGGTTCAACATAGCTCTGGATAACGGGAAGGCCCACCCTGAATGTGGGTGGCACCAACCAATAGGCTTAAAACTTGAATGGAATAAGAAGGGAAAGAAAGGCTCCTGCCTTCCCTGCCATGGACTGTTTCTCCTCTGCCTTGCTGCCTTGCTTGGAGGGAACTGACTATGGACTGAAACCTCTACAAATGTGAGCTAAAACAAACATCTCCTCACTTAACTTGTGGGTATCGGGTATTTTGTTTTAGAAACGAGAAAGCAACCAAGACAAGGACACAGCTAGTGGAGATGCTGAGGAGCCTACTGTGACAGGATCCCCAGCCAGGTGACATGCTCAGTGGTGTCTTCTGTGAAAGGCGGAATTTTGAGCTGTAGAGTGCCCTGGACCAGGGCTTCCTACAGCCCTGACACTGAGGGGATAGTGGCATCTCAGGGGTCAGATGGCTTCAGCTGGGGATCAGAAGTGGGAAGGGGTTGTTTCCCCCAGTGGGCACCAGTCTGAGACCTGCTCTGTGGGGCCTTGAGCTGGGGAGAGGGATGGAGATGGTGAGTGACCCATGGTGTTCGAGAACATAAGATGAGGAATCAGCAAGGAGGATGCTCTACTCATGTTCCCCAGAAGACACAGAAAACGGGAGCCCAGGCAAACCCTCATCCTGGTGTCCAGCCCAGCATCTACCTGAGCAGTGTTCAGAGCTCTGATCCACAGACCGAAGCAGGGGCCACATCCCCCTGAGAAAGAGTCAGAGTTGGTGATGTCCCAGCGTAGAGGGCTGCACTCCTGTGGCCACTCACTGTCCTCCCTGAGGCTCACTGGGGATGTTGTGCCCTGCCCCTCCTCCAGCACTGCTCTGAGGGTCAGGGCTCAGTGTTCCCCGAAGGCTCCCTTCCCTCCCTGTGGGGCTCTGTGAACAGTGTGCACTCGGCCAGCCCCATTACCCATCCTACCTGACAGCCATGCAGACACGGGTCCGCAGGGATGGAGTCCACAGGCCTGGCTTTCTGCTTTTAACCGAGGACACTCTGCAGAACTGACTCATCTCCAGCACTCCTCTGGTGCTAACCATCCTCTTGTGTTTGTTCCCTTGATGTCCCCTATGTGAATTCTAAGTAATCCCTGCTACACTGCTGGGTCTGGCTTCCTCCAGGAAGTCTCCCCGGGAGCCTGACCCTTGATATCTGCTGTCCTTCTTCCAGACCAATAGCTACGATCATGTTCAGCACAGTCAGGCAGGAAACACTGTTTTCTGCTCTGGAAGGACATAGCTCACTGCCCACAGCACTGTGGATTCACTGCTGCTTGGGAGAGAGTGGGTGGGTGGAGCTGTCAGGGTGGGGTCAGTCTGGATAGGGAGCCCACTGCCTGCCCAGGACAGTGATGTTCCTGGGGCAGAATGCCGGGGAGATTCAGGGGGAAGTCTGACATGCGTTCTCCTTAAAGCTGGGTGGGGAAAACAGGTAGGCTGAAAGTACTACGTGGTGTAGAGAAGAGCAGGGCCAGCTTGGAGAGGCAGCGCGGGAGAGGCATGGGACATGTGTCCAGCACTCTGCGCCAGTCGGTGCCCACACACTTGAATGCAGCCACGCTGCCTTCAGGTGCCCAGTGTCTGCGCCCTCTGCCCCTCAGCTCCTTCTGTGTGCCCTGCGAGGCCTTGAACATGGGCTGCAGATACTGCCCTGCTCCCCCGTACAGGAGGAAAGCAGACGGGAGCCCATAAGGCCGACAGTGCCTGCTGGAGGGCCAGGGTGGATCACGGCTTGCACAGCTTCTGAGAGCCACATGCTGGGAGTACAGCAGGCCAACAGTGGCCATGACTACTTCTGGTTTAATCTGCAAAGCTTCTTTCTGATGAAGTAAATATAAAAATAAAACCGGAAGCAGCACATCTCAGGAGGCAGGAGCAGGGGACAGGGCTGGCATGTCAGGTCCTGTAATCACCAGGCGCTGGCCGGGCCGTGGCTGATGTAAGGGTTATGGGATGTCATAATCCCTGGTGAGCTCCTTTACTGCAGCCCTGATGACTAAATTTCTTGTGTCTTATCGCACTGTCACAGGCTGGAGCCAGGAGAAGGGGCTCTGAGGAAAACGCAGCATGGAAACGAGAAAGCAGATGATCAGATTAACAGCCAGATGCAGGGGATCCAAGGGCCACCAGGCTCCGGCATGGCTGGGCCCATCCTCCTGGCCACCAGTGTTTTTAAAGGACCCCCAGCTCCTTTCCAAACACGCTCGTGTTGTGTGTGTGATTTTCCTCCTTATCACCCCACAATAAATCTTCTCATGAGAGCTGACTCTTCAGGAACCTCAAGGGTAGGAAAATCAGAAAGATCGATGGATTTCAAGTTAGCCATCCTTCCATTTAAATAAAAAGACACTGGAAAGCAGACATCTCAATCCTCTGCCCTCAAAGAAGGTGCAAGCCTGGCCTGTGTTTGCTGTGGACACACAGAGCTGGGCTGAGCCTTCTTGACACAGCTTCGTCTGTGCTGCGTGTACTTGAACCATCCCTGTCGTCCTCTCAGGAGACCAGGCCCAGCTCTCTGCCCATCAGGAAGTTTTGCTGCTCTGTTATCACAGAAGAAGTGTTTCCTGGTCAGTGGATATGGGATGGCATACTCCCGATGTCTGGTCTCCGGGAGTGTCCCCACAGGGTGGTGTCTATTTCAGTAGCATGAGCACCCCAGGCCGGCCTTCTACCCACAGGGAGAGCTGGGTGTGGAGTGCTGTCCTCCGGGCCCTACTCAGACTTCATGGAAAGCCCTGGACACAGCTCCTTCCCACCTCCATGTCTGCAACCCAGTTCTCTAACTTCTGGCACAAGTTTGGGGAAGGTGGGTTGTGCATCGCGGTGAATACCTGGCCCGCTCACCTGGCTGTAAGAGAATCATCCAAGCCTCGGGCTGCTTGCTGAGCTGTGCAGATCTGAAAGGTGGAACGAGCTCTGGAGCCTCGTGAGCCTCGGACTCTCACAAACTTAACTCACACAGTGCCCCTGCCTTTGCCCAAGTGTGACACAGTGAGGGTCTGAGCACATGCGGGTCACCTGCACCGGGGCAGATATGTTTAGACCGTTTGGAGTTGGCGTGGTGATGCATGCCTGTAATTTCAGCATCTTATGTGGGCTGAGGCAGGAGGATAGCAAGTTGGACCTCCTCCTGGGCAATTTAACAACTGAGCCAGACTTTGTTGCAAATAAAATATAATAGCTGGGGATATAGCTCACACAGACTCTGGATCCAACCCCTAGTACCAAAGCAAAAGAAAAATATTTCTGTGGGTCAGATCCTATGCCCAAGACAAACAATCGAAGACTATTTTAATCCAGACTACTCTTTTAAAGAAGAAAGGAAATAGTAGCTGACAGCGGGCAGGTGAGGGCTTTCCTGGGAGCTGACCTGAAACCTGTGCTCTGATCTTACCTTGGATGGTGGTAAAGACAAAAACGACAGGCTGTAGTGAGTTCAGTCTCTGGAAATTTCGTCCGGTGGTTGAGGAAATTGTGACTTAGAAGATTTAGAAAGAGCGGATGGGTTCAATCTATGGGTTCAGTCTCAGAGGGATGGCTCTGAGGCTGCTGCTCAGCAGCCAGATGCACAAACACGGCCAGCGTTTGGGATGAAATACGTTCTTTTCAACCCAGGAAAGGGGGTACGGTCTATAGCTGACCGATTTGGTATGCTTATTTCTAAATAATGTCTGTTACAACAACAAGCTTTAAAGGCTGAATCCTGCTGGAAGCTCTAGGCTTCTGCTAATGAGAACAGTAAAAAAGCCTTGTTGCTTTTGTGTGAACAGGACTTTGCTGCACTGCTTATAATTTTCCTTTAAGACCGTGCTTTGGATTGATTATGAAATGACTTATTTTGTAAGAACAGTATCTTCAGAAGAATTTCAATTAACGTTCAGCTTATGATATTTCAATGAACTTTGAAAGTTTTCCCCTAGCAAAACATCTGACGTTTAATGAGTGGTTGGGAGCATTTTGGTGATTAGATTCTCCAGGCCACACAGCGACCCTCTGAGGGAGGTAAGTTTGGTGAACCACAAAGAATATATGTTTCTCTGAGCTTGGTGAAACTTTTAGGATATCAAACAAATGTCTGCCTTCTACTACAAACTTAGTATTAGATACTGTTTTATGTCTCTTTAGAATTTTATGGCATTTTATTTGTAAATTCATGTATTTATTTTATATTATTATGCTCTTTACACGGACTCTGTTTAGTTCATCTCCACTCCCGGACATCTGTGCTATTACAGTTTCCCGAATGCATCACTCAGTGAGATTCTTTCTATGAACGTTTAGTGTCCTGCCTTGCTTATTCTCCTGAGCGATTTCCCGGGCTGGCGCCTCTGAGTGAGGCCCGCATGGCCGTACTCCCCTCATGCCCTCATTTTGGCCATGCTTTCTAACGAGAGGCGTTGTGATGCTTCAGGTAACGGATCGCCTGTCACCACACATTGCAAACTTGCACCAATCCCACAAGCAGGCGTAATGCTAGTGTTTGGTTAAGCACCGAACTCTTGATTCGGAGGCAACTGGAGATTACACGCACCTGTGGGAAGTCACCGGCAGTGAGCTGCACAGGCTCTAGGTCCAAGTGGGGCGGAGTGGAGCAAGGAGCACAGCAGCCAGTATGGCAGGACACCAGCCGTCCCCTGCCCTGTCCCAAGGTCCCCAGAGCCCCTCTCACAGCCGCACTGCTCTCCCTGCCAGCCCCTCTCTTAGTGCCTCCACGCTGTTCCCCGTCGCTGCTGTCCTCCTCTCTCATGAATGTGTTGCCTCGAGGACAGACAGCCCGTGGGGCTCATCTGCACCCTCATCTGTGGCCCCCAGCCGAGCCATGAACAGGAGGGGGCACACACCGCTCAGGTCTTGTCCCTTGGCCGTCAGGTCTTTGTTCTGCAGCAGATACAAGTTATGTACAGGTTTCTGGATGGACACCCCTTTTCATTTCCCCTGGGATGCACAAGTCCTGTACAACAATGACCGTCTGGACAGCTATTCTGTGCTTGGCTTTAAAGAGAGTGGTGACCCACGTTCTGCTCCGAGAAGCCAGAGATCCAGTGTGTAGATCTAACCTGGCTTCTACTTTTGTGCAAAATACTTTGTTTTTTTTTCCTCTTTTACTTTTACATGACTTCAATAGGATAAATGAGAGATCTTCTTGTACAGGTTAGAACGATTATGAAAGCTACCTTTCCATTTATCTGAATGAGTACTTGGCTCTCCTTGAAGGGGAAACTAAAATCCCACCAAGAGCAAAGCCTGATGTGGCCAGAACAACCCTCCCTCTGTGGAGTGCTCGCTTTCCAGAATGAAGCAAACCACTGCCACTGAGAGGAAGACGCCTCAGGGACTGATTCCTACAGTGGACTATGCCCAAAGCCCACCAGAAAGTCAGTGGAAATACACTAGACAGACGCAGAAGCAGGAAACACATTGATTAACATTAGTATGACCGAGAATTAGGAATTATGAGACAAAGATTCTGAATCAATTAAAGTATATTCAAAGACATAAAGAACAATAGGACCTCACGGGCTGCTGCGGTGGCACAGCGGTCAGATCTGCTTGCCCTGCAGAAGGGCCTGTGTTTAATGCAATGAATGCTCGAAAGCAAATAAAAATTCCAGAACTCAAAATAAATGACTTTAAAAACATAAGTCACTGAGGGACTCTAATTTCAGCTCCTATGTGTAAAAATCCTGGCATTCCCACTTGTGTAAGGAGACCAAACTCAGTGAGTGTGCTGGGACCCACCTAGGAACTGAGTGCAGGTTCAGTACCACCCCGAGCCTGCAAGGGGGACACAACTGAGCCTCCTAGCCTCGGAGTACCTGGATGATTGATGGAAGATATGTGAGGACCAGAGCTTGACTGAAGAGTTTCCAAGGGCGGACGGACGCTTCGGCACACACCCACTTTCGTGTGCACTTGGCCTCCAGGTTCTTAGACCGAAGGTCTCAGGAAGAGCGCCTGTCCTAGTGACCATGGAAAGCGTGCCCCACACATCCTCCACAGCAAAGCCATGCGCTCTGCAGCAAGGACAGGACAGAGCTCCCTTGTCGGAGAAGCACACCTGCTCCACCCTAGCCCCTCAGCTCTCCTGTCTCGCCCAGGGACACTACTGGCTTCCAGGAGTCGGAGATTCGGGGAAACAGCTCATGGCTGGGGGGTGCAGCTCACCATGCTCAGAACATGGGGACAGGGAAGCTCTGTCAAGACACACAGGGTCCACAGTCTTGAGGGGCAGCAGAAGTGAGCACAGGAACATGGACGTGAAGCCACTAGTGCCCAAGTTATAGAACATGCTCCTTGCCCACTAACGTGCATGAAACCAGGTGACTTCACTTCCATCTTCATACCTGGAACAGTGTCTCACACTCACACTCACACTCACATGCACATGAGAGAGAGAGAGAGCAAGAGCGAAACCTAGAGATTGACCACTATAAGTACCAAATACACAGACACGTACACAACTAAGAAAATCACATTTGAACTGGAGAAAGCAAATAAAAATGATGTTGATGTGGAGCAGAAGGCCAGAGTCACCTAAGGGAAGACCTGAAAGCATTGTGAACTTCCTTGCAAGAAAGTGGAAGAATGGAGTGAAATATTTCACGTGTGGAAATTAAAACAAAGCACCAACCTAGAGCAAACAAAACTACAGCCAACAACAAACAACATGCCAAGACCCAGAGCAGCTCTATTCCTAACTGGGAGAAGCCGTTAACAGCAAGGTATCTCTCCACTGAATGAATGAAAAGTGTTTAGTGCAATCATTCACTAAACTATCAGCTGTCCAATGAACCGGGCTAAAATGTCCACAGTGGATGTCACATGCATGTCGCTGCCTGTAACATGTCGGTCAGGTGATGCTGTTCATGCGCTCGTGGCACATGCGTGACTTGTGGAGATAAAGAGTGGTTGGCAGTGGTCAGTGGCCCCAGGGTTACAGGGGAAGAGCAGAGGAGATACTGTCCTGACAGCGCACTGTGTTACTCATTTGTCAAACTCTGCAGACCTTCAGCAAACGGAGAGAACTTTCATGCCTGCAAAAAAACAAAACAAACCAAAAACCACTGCCCCCACCATTAGGAGAGTGAGGAATCCCACACCAGGATGTAACATTATAGCTGCCTTGTGGAGGTGAAAGAAGCCCAGCCCCATTGAGGGCTGCCAGGAATAACTCAGGAAGGGAATGAGGCCTGCGAGTCTGACATCCCCAGTGGTTAAGGGTCCTAGCGACAAAGGACTGCTCGGTACTCTGGCATTAACTGTCGCACAGGCAGCCGGCAGAGGCAGAGAGCCACTCACTGAAGGAGACCCCGTGTAAACTCAGTGAGCTACACAGAGGTGTATAATGGAAATACTAACAGTGGGGGTGTCTGGCCTCTATGTCCTTGCTTTGTTAGCAGAGAGGACCTAGAAGTGAATGACACTTTATCAGCAAGAAGAATGACTAAACCAAGTGTTGGCTGCTAATACCATTCACCAAGGAACCAGGAAATATGCAAAATAAACCTGGAAAATTGTGCATCTCACAGTGCCAGAAGATTAGGAAATCTTACAAAAACCCCAGCTATACTGATGGAGGTTTGTTTTGTCAAAGCGCTTACAAAGAATACTCTCAAGCAACCAATGCTCAAAACTGAAATAATTTGAGTAACATGGGAAATAAAGTAGCATCAAATCATAATGCATCATGTAAAATAAATATCTACAAATCAAAACTAATGGGAATGAATGGCTGGACAAACAAACAAACGTGATATAATACAAAACATCTCTTGCAGCAGGATTTTCAGTAATTGACGAAGATACTCTGTCTTGTAGCACATGGAGCATAATTTTCCATGTGCCATGATCTGCCCATAGTGATTCCATTCTGAAAAGTACAACAAAGGGAGAAAAGAATGAATTTGCAGTGGAAGAGTCCAAGAAGCAGTAGTCTGTAAGGTGACCACCGATGTCAACAGCTTTAGGCTGTGTTCACCATGAGCACCACAGGTAGAAGGGGACCAGGATGCCTTTTACTCCTCTAATCTGTGACGTAAACCACTGAGAAACACGTTATACAACTACCAATCCAGTGGCATCCTACGGAACACCTTCCTGGTGCTGGACAAAACGTCCAGGGTTGTGCGTAGTGAGGTGACTGAGAAAATGTCACAGCAGGAGGAGAGACAGCACCACAGCCAGGAATGGAGCTGGGAGGGAAGAAGAGCATCTTGAGAAAGCTAAGCAAGTGGGAAACAGGCAGTCTTCAGGCAACAGTGAGGCCCATCCATTGTGGCGAGGGCCCCTCACTAGTGAGGGCATCATCCTGTGGGGAACTGGGTAGGAGCTTTATGGCAACTGTCTTTCAGTAATTGTGACACTGTGATGCAACTTTAAAAGGTACATTTAAATAAGCCACTGTGCATGCCTGACAGGGTGGTAGAGTCTATACAAAATGGGGCTATGGATTTGAATTGACAGATAAAAATTTTCTAAAAAGAACAGAAAGGGGAAAACATGAAAAATAAATTCTTTGGTGACCTGTGGAAAGTATCAATCATTCTACAATATGTATGAAATTTTGGATTCAAAACAAGAGAAGAAATCGTGATTGAATTTAAAAGTAACCAACTTTCATGGAAAATATCATTGAAGATAGGTGGAAGTGAGACAGAAGTCCTCGTGTGAGGAAGGGCTGAGCTCATGTCTCCTGCGACTGTGAGACAGAGGCTGGCAGAGGAGAACTTTAGCTCAGATTGCAGAAGAAACTGAGTGTAGTCAGTGGTGACTGTGATTCAGGTGGAAGCCTGTCTGTTCTCTCTGTTTGGGGATAATAAGTGTCAAACCCAGGATCTCACATGTGCTAGGCAAGCACCATCGTACTGTACCTCTGGCTCTTTGAGAGATTGGCTGAAAAAAAAATTGAAAACAAATTCTAAGGCAGCATTGGGTTTCTTTCCTTCGTGAATGCACATATAAAGTAAATAACCATAGCACAAAAGGCCAAGGAAAAAATCTTTTTTTACCTTTGTGAAGTTCTTATACTTTACTTGAGTAGATGCACAGGGGCCCTACATAAAGTAGGACAACAAGTAGGAATGTGTGTAAGTAGTAATGTGAAAAGCAGCATCAGGAATCACAATTGTCTGGAGCTGCCATGTTCAATGGGACAGTAAGAGTGTTTATGAACTTTATAATAATCCCAAAGCAGTCATTTAAGAGGAAGGAAAAGAAGACCCAAAATGAGAGCCAATACTGTAATAGTAAACACAGAATCAAGCATCTCGATATTTGATTAGTTATGAATGTAATAAATATTACAAATAAAAGGCAGAGACTAACAAACATGGCCAAAAAACAGTGGAACCTAATTGTTTGCTGCCCCTAACAAGATATATTTAAATGTAATATAGGACAAAGAATTAGCTATTTTAAAAATTACTCATGCCAAGTGTGTGTCCAAGATTGTCACTGTGGATGTATTTAATGTCAGAAAAACTTGAAGAAAAGACATATTATCAGAGTTAAAGAGTAACATTTCAAAATGATAAATGCATGAAAAAGTTAGACACAACAGTCGTAGATGTCTATGAGTGTGGGAGCAAGCTTCAGCATGTAGGGAGCAGAACCTAAGGGAACTGCAGGGAAGCACACACAAGCTCACAGCTGCGGCTGGCTGTCTAACACCCTCTGCACACCCTCCTGGAATCGCCGGGTGAAGGCCCCATAGGTGCGTGGACAGGCTGAACAGCACTGTTGCCATATCTCTTCATACTGACACATTTAGGGCAACAGGGAGAGAATCTGAGGTGTTCTTCAGTATACGTAAGGTGCTGTCAAGACAAACCATTTATTAAGCCTATAAAAGTGTCTCAATAAATACACTATTATTGCAGATAGATAAGTTAATTAGATAGCTTGTAGGCAGTTGGACAGGGCCGCCTTCAAGAAGCCAACATGGAGGACAATCAAGACACATTCACTGTGGTCAGAGTTGTAAAAGGAGAGAAACTACTACACCCTTGTGCTTTCCCTGGGGATAAATAGCAGTGATTGGTACTCTAAATAGGTATAGATTACCGGGGGCGGGGGCAAAGTCTTAACCCAACCTTTCCAGGAAATATCCCTGACCCCCACCCTTACTGAAAATCCTTATAAGCTTGCTATGTGACTTGCTCCCCCATTTAATCGATATTACCTGAGTGACTGTACTTGTAATCTTATTAGTTGGTCATGGTTTTGCGCTACCTCATGCCCATCTTGTGATTTTCCATTGGGTCTTATAGTTTTGTCCCACTTTGTACCCACCACATAGCTTGCTGCATAAAACATCTTTGAAAGGTGGGGTGAGTGGACAGCCCATTTTCCAGTCCCCCTTCTCTTTCTTAGACAGAAGCATTCTTTCCTTCAATAATTTTTTCCTACTTTCTACCTCCATTGTTCCTAGAGTTCATTCTCTGATTTTAGAGACAACAGACTTGCAGTTTGGATATCTAGCAGGTTTGGGAGTTACATCTCTTTCCCCTAAATCACTATGTAGCACACTTTCTGGCCCCAGTGGAATTCATTTAGCACTGTTAGTAATAGAACGTCTAGTCAAAAACGGAAATTAAGAAATACTTTAAGTTAAATGGTAATAAAAACACAACATAAAATTGTTAGAACAATGCTTAGTCAGAAATATGTATTAAGATGCTTATGTCAGGGGAAAAGAATGTTTTTGGCTATTTTTGAAAAGATGAAAAAGCTGCTTAAAAATGAATTAATTATATTTAAACTGACAATAATATATTTATGGCTATTGACATCATCTAAGACATTAGATATAAATTGCCCATTTTTTCACTCAGTTTAGGTGAGTCGGATATTTACACAAGCATGTGCACATATTTTCTAAGTTTTCAAATTTATTGGGATAAAATTAGTATATTGCTTTTAAAAATAATTATATTCATTATAATATATCTATTCATTCTTATACTTTGATCTCTTTCACTCTGTACATATATATGCACTTATATGTGTTATTTATATTATATACATAGATGTACACAAACCTGACTGTGCATTTTATATGTAGCTATCTGAACAAACCCCCACTAAATAAAACTATAGGCAGCAAATGGCATTCCTTCTGAATTCTTTCATACATGTAAGCAAATGCATCGCAACATAAAATTATTTTGCAAAAGACGTGGGAAGGTGGCGCATGCCTGTGCTCCCACACTCAAGCAGGCTGAAGATCACAAATTTCAGCTCAACCCGGGCAACTCGGAGATACCTTGTCTCAGAATGAAATAAAATAAAACGAAATGGGCTGGAGATGTAGCTCAGTGTGAAGGCCCCGGCTTTCAATTCCCAGTAGGAAAGAAAGAGAGGGGTGACAGAGGGACAGGTGGGGCGGGGAGCAGGCGGATTTCTCACCTGGTTACAGGAGGGACGTCTAACTCTGGCCTCAGAACCTCAGACACGGCTGTCCGAAAGCAACCCCAGTACCCATGACTTGCGTGCTGTGGATCTGCATCTTTAAAGATACAAAAACCTACACTATTCAACTGAACACGAAAAATATAAAAGGCCCCAGACTGCAACCATGTGAGGTCTGTTGCTGAAACGAAGCTTGGTTTAAGGGTTACAGAGCCAGTTTGTGTAAGGTATTCTGCCTCAGCCATGTTAGAATAACTGAGCCTTAGCTATGGATCTTCTGAATAAAAGCACAAAACTAAAAGAGCAAAGAGAAGAGTCTGTCTTAGGTGTGGAGAACAGCAATAAAACCCACTGTTTCCCCAGGGGCCTTGCAGAGCCTCGGGCTTCCACCCAGGTGCACTCTGGGTCACCAGGAGAAGCGTGGACAAGGGAGGACAGAGCCCGGGGATCTGGAGAGCCTGGGAGCTCACACACGGGACAGCAGGCCGTGAAAGAGTCGGGCCACGGCTCCCTGTGGGGCAACAGTCTTCGTGGACCAGTGGGGTACAGGGAGAGCTCCGCGGGAGCCATCCTGCTAGGAAGGCAGCTTGGAGGGGACTTCAGCAGCAGCAAGAGAGCCTGGGAAGGCGCACTGAAGACAGGACACCCAGCAGCGCTCTCAGACAGCTCACTGAGGCGATGGTCCCAGTCGCAGGGTTCAGGCATCCTCACTCCCCTGTCAAACTCAGCTTCCTCAAACAGATGAGGGTGGCACGGAGGGAATGGGAGCTGAAACTGAGCTGGGCTGGTGGTTTAGAACCAAGCCACGCATCTCACTCTGCTAACAGTGTAAAGGAGAAAATACAGCCAACTGAAGAAAGCACGAAAGATTTGAAGTTGGGGCTTCATAACTGACAAAACTCAAAGAGAAATCACAGTGCAGGCGGCAGTCCTGAAGCTGACACAGAAGGCAGGAACAGAGCATTTCCTGCTGGAACCCGCATTTCTCTCCAGGTGCCTGGAGAGGGGAGCCACATCCTGATTCCCTCCTGTCACTCCTCTGGTCGTTTGTGCCTACACCACCGTGGGAGAGGAAGAAGTCACACTCACGCGGATGCAAGAGAAAATCCTCTCTATTTGAAGATGGCATGATTGCGACTCTTAAAAATCCCTAGAGAATCTATGTAAAAGTAGTGAGTGAATTAAGCAAGGTAAAATCAATTATTTTTAATATACTAGAAAGAACACCACCTCGAAAATAAAAGTAACACATCAGTAACAGATTGGGTTTAAGCTATGACAGCTTCAGGTGCGAAATGTGTGCAAGAAATGTACCCTGAAATTAAATAACATTGCTCAAAGAAAATTCAGGAGATCTAAATAAATGGAAGTTATACTGTGGTCATGTATTAGAAAACTCAATATTTCAAAAATGCCAGTGCTTTTCAAGATGTGCTAATCATTTCAATTTAGCCTCAATGAAAATCTTGGTAAAACTTTGTATTTGATTTTTTTTTTGGGGGGGGTATTGAACCCAGGACCTTGTGCTTGCCAGGCAGGCATAGCACCACTAGGCACATCCCTGGCCCTGTGAGGATTTGATTAACTGGTCTGAAAATTTCACATGGGTATGCAAATGGCCTGTAACATTAAAATTTAAGAATAAAGTTGGGGGGTTTGAAAATTTAATTTCATAACTAAGTATAAAACTAGCAGTCAGATCTTGCTGAGAGAATAGAGTCTTAAATTAATGGAACAGGAAACATAAAACATGGTCTAGAAATCTGCATTATACATGGTTTGTAGTAAGTTGTTCATGTATTTTTTTAAGGAAAGAATAGTCTTTTCAGCAAATGATGATCGATACTCTGTATCACACACACGTGTGTGTGTGTGTGTGTATGTGTGTGTGAGCATCGATTCTTACCACACACCCATAAACCTTGCAATAAAATAATTCATAGACCCAACAGTGTTATGCCAATGTGCAAGTTTCCTGGCAGACACAGGAGCCCAGGGTGAAGCCAATGATAACATTGTCCTTATGGCTGCATACACAATATCCAAGATGGGCCTTACACTTGGATATAAAATCCTAAACACCGCAAAGCTTTTAGAGGAACAAATACAAAAAATATGCTCATGACCTTGGTATAGGATACAGGTAAATACAAAAGTAAAAATAAATGAAAAGTAAGTTGAAAGTTGGACTCTCCAAACTCAAAACAATATTCTCATCAAAAGATGTCTTTGAGAGCATTAAATGACCAGCCGGAGACCAGGAGAAATGTTCACACTACGTATACAGGTGCTTTATAAAACAGTTTTAAACAGAAGACTGGCATGCGGTACGAACCCTCTCTTAACGAGGGAAGCTGATCAAATGGCCACTGGACTGAGGACATTGACTGACACAAGGACGCTGTCACATGGGTGTCCTCTCTACCGGGATTCTGCCGTGGGACAGTCAGCCTGGTGAAGGCTCGGGCAGGTGCTAGTGAGGTCACCCTTACAGCTCTTCTGTGATTCAGCAGCTCACTGCAAGGCACTTATCCAGGAGAAAGAAAAACACGACTTTGCCAAAGAACTTGTTGAAGAATGTTACAGAGGATTTCAATGTAATTCTCAAATACTGGGAACAACTCAAGTAGGAAAACAGATGAATGGATCTTGGTGCATATATGTAATCAAATCTGCGTTTGTAAAGAAAAGAAGGAGCTTCTAAGCCATCCTGCAACATGAGTGAATTTCACAAGCTTCACACTGAGGAGAAAAGGCGGGACATGTCAGACTGTCACTCACATAAAGTTACATAGTGCACAAATAACGCACTGCAGTTGGAAAGTCCGTTTACTGCACTGCTGCAAACTCTTTCTTTTACTCCGTGCAAGTTCTATTTCAATTAAATACATGAATCTGATTACTTTTCTATTGTTCTGTAATCTACAGCTATGTATTTCATCATGTTATGTATGTCCTCAAAGCATAAAATAATTGGTGCATAACACTGTATTTTTCTGATATTTCAAATTTTCTTGATACCTTCTAATAGCATTTGTCCACAAGTTTAATGAGAAGTTGATCATCATTTGTATATGTACATTTCATCAGTACAAATTATCCTATTCCAGCCAGGCCTCTTTTAAAAATTTGAATTCTATTTTATCTGATCTATTTGATATTTGTAGTGTGTTGTTTGAAAATCTTATTAACTTTTATTTTTAATTCTTCCATATTTTATTAAGTTTGTGTCTCTTAATCAGCTTTTAGTGACTTTATTAATTTTAATGATTGTTTAACATTTGCTTTACAGCAGGTGAATTGAGTTATTACCTTCTTTTACAGTTTTCTTTCTGTTTTGGACTCCGATAATTTCCAAGTAAAATCCTAACAGAGTTCTGCAGACTGGCTTTTTGGTTTCATTTGCTTATTTTTGTTTTCTGTCAACATAGAGAATAAATCACACCCCACAGAGAGTGCTTCTTACACCGCAGCATTCAGGTACACAATCCAGGACACACTCAGGTTGTTCTCACCTCCTCACTCTACTCTTGGAATTCACTGATACACCATTGGACTGCATTATCTCTATCCATATTTTTGTATTCTAATTATTTTCCCAAACAGTCCTTTGGTGTCATAACTTTGCAAGGAATACCCTGCTGCCCCCGGAGAACTTGCACTGGAAATCCCTGTCTCTCCTCTTCTTGGTTTTTACAAAGTGAGGAAATTAAAATATAGAGGCTGTCAATCATGCAGATTAATCATCTGGAGAGTTGAATCCATTTCTTAAATTTTATTACATTACTCTTGAATCATAGTAAAGCAATTCAAATTGCATGTAGGTTTCAATTTATTTAGGGAGAAAAAAATGTACTTACAGAAGTCACCGATTTCAAAAATCCTTTGCTACCCAGAAGGTCAGCCGTGCAACGCCATGCGGCACCAGGCAGGGTGGGTAGGAGGCTCGGGGACCTGGCTCACCTTCCTGCTGTGTGTGGCCCATACTGCACAGCCACGCTGTCCTCCCTGGCCCTGGCACACTGCGGAAGGGGGCACCAGGCAGGTTGGCAAAGCGTAGGAACCAGCACGACCCTAGCGGGGGCAGGAGCTGGAACTTTGCTCAAGAACTGATAATAAAAGCAGATGTGAGACTCTGTGACATTGAGTGTGTGGGGCGGACGTCTGCTTCTCTTACCTGAGCTAATGGCTTTGGGAGGTCAAAAACAGATAACGCCAGCTTCACTTACGTTCCGATGCTGCTTCTTTTCCTCCCGCGTTTGTGGCGGTGCGCTGGGGGCAGTACCGAGGGGCTCCCAGCATCACAGTGTATAAATGCATCATAATTTATACAACAAAACCTCAACCCCCCCCCACGCCACTCTAGGAAGCAACACTCTGAGAGACAGCTGCTTAAAATGTGACTCCATCGGCACAAGAAATTTCAGCTCTGACTCTTCTTTTTGTGTGTTTTTTTGGTTCACTGGAGTGTGGACAGTTCGATTGGGACAGATACTGTTTTCCTTTCCTTTTTATGTAAAGGAGAGACTATAGCATCCGATCTGTTCCCTCCTCCTTCACACATGGGATAAAGAGGTAGCTGTGAGTTTCCAGAGGAGGGGTGGCTCGCATTCCACGTTTGCCAGCAGAGCTAATCGACTAATGTATTCTCATCGCAGCCCAGAACAAGTCACTAGGTATACATCATTAGTAAAGACACATGAAGCCGTTCCTATTATGTCAAATTATTAAAGTAAGAAGCTGGCAAGGGGAGGGCGAGCCAATAAAGCCTGAATGTGCTAAATGATCGTTAGGGCTGGGTATGATAATTGAAATTTGCTTTGCAGTAATTTCATTAAAAATTCATAAGTAGTCTAGCCTTGCTCTCTCTCTGTGCTGGTCAGGACTTTCTCTGTAAAGGGTGCTAGGGCGCGTACACAAAGCTGACAGGAGCACAGAAACCAGGACGGATGGGCGTGGAAGGACGACTTGCCAGACACAGCAGCTGAAGGTTTCTGTGTGTGGAGCTTCGGTCCCTTTACCCGCAAGTGTGTCTGTCTCTGGAGTTAATTTTTAATCTGAAGACTTTTTTTCTGATTTCTAACCTCATAGTGCCTTGTACATTGTTTTGGTCAATATTTAATTCTCTGCAATTATCCTGGATGGATGAACATTACAAATCATTTTACCTCTTAGGATAATGTATCCAATAATCTATTAAGCTCTGCTGAGAAGTCGCACTGAGATGAGAGGCATTGACATTATATTTCCCTTTCCAAAAGTCTGAGAAAAATTTGTTCAATATAAACGCCCGATGGGGACAGCCCCAGACAAGAGACTGAGGCATATTCTTTCAGAATGGAGTCTGATTTTATCTCGTGGTCATCAGTAATTCTGGCATTGCTTTTTTGAATCTGTGTGTGTTGAGTCTGAGAAACTAGTTAGGGTACGAAAACTTCAAAATCTCATGCCTGCTCCAGTGTTAGCAGGAGCCTGTCAGATTTAAAATGCATTTCTCTGAATATATTATCCTTTAAAAAATAAGTCCTTTGTGTCTTAAGGACAATTTGACCATGTGTTTTTAATCCATTTAAAGTGAGCTTACTAAAATGTTTATTTGTAGGAGCTCTTAGAAGTCCAAGAAGCCTTCAGCATTTGATTTTCCAGCCATTTGAAGCTTTATCTTGAGAGAGGACATCTCCATTTGTGAAGGGCAAAACCCTGCTAGAATTGCTTATGGCTGAGTTTTTCATAAATCTTGATTTTAAAATGTTTTGATACATTCTAAAAAATTAAATCTTCTCAGTCATTGTTATCTTAAAGCTTTAAAAGATCAATTTTCACTTCCCTAATCTGTATAATGATCTATCCAATTCTCCCAGGTGTGGGCATTAATGATTCTTAGGCATGACCTTGCAATTATATTCCATGAAAGATGGAGTTGAACTCATTTATAAATCTTTTAAATGGGAGACAAAATGCTCTTGTCTAGCGTTTGACAGATTGGAGCTGTATACAAAATATCAGTGCATACCCAGGGTTACCCCACTTAGCAAAGTATAAGCAATCATGTGCCCCCAATTTGGATTTTATGAATTTCTTTTGGCTTGATAATATATACTGGAAGGAAAGGTTTGTGGGACAGTTGATACCTCAGGGATCTACTGAATGAAATGTAAGGAATTAGATTAGATTTTGTCACTAATTTTTTACATAGACAAACACCAATGCATCACTAAAGCACCTTAGAAAGTTTCATTAAATTGCACTGAAAGATATCTAGTACAGAAATTCACATGAACTCTTTACATTTCTTTCCTTGGGATATTTTAAGTTACAGCCTCTTGAAATCTGGAGTAAATGCACAGAATCCTGTTGGGGAAACACTATTTAAGGGGTGTCCTCTCCTATAATTCCCTGAAACAAAAGTAAATCACACCCCAAACGATCACTAATGGAATTTTGTGTCACCACATTTGTTGTGAAGAGTTGTTAGCTGTTCGGCAGGGACTTGGCTTGTTTGTATGCAAGGGTCCCCTGTTGCTCCAGCACTTAGGGTCCAGACCTGTACCTCTGTCCCTCATGCGTCGGTGCCCTCCTTCCTCCTCTCTGGTCCCCCACACCACAGACATGTGTTTCTCTTCTTACACCCAGGTCGGGCTGCTTGGAGAAAGCACCGGGCTGGGTGCTGATCTCACTACCCAGAACCTATGTACCCTGCAGCACCATCTGGCCTGCTAAGGTTTGCAGATGTTCCAGCCCCGTTTCCTAATCTAAAACCCTGTGTGTGTGTGTGTGTGTGTGTGTGTGTGTGTGTGCGTGTGTGTGTGTGCCTTGACCCCTTGGGGTATTCCTCCACACATCCCACTTTTACACTCCAGGACCCCGATTCTCCACCTGTCCATGGCGCCATCAGCCATCAGGCCTTCTGGAGAGTTGCTGGCTTATGGCACCCAGCCAGTGACTTGGTGGTGACAAGGCAAACCAGGGCGGGAGGCCCAGGGGAAGGAAGAGCTCCCCACTGGCTACTGCAGGCTCTTGGGGAGCTGCCCAGGGGTCTGAGGTAGGAACCCTGGGCCCCACTAATGCCTCGACCCAGCTTGGTGTGGAGGACGCAGAGCCTGTAGTAGCTGTGCAGAGGGAAAGAGGGGCCGGGAGGGCAACAGAGAAAGGTGGATGGGGCAGGAAGGCTGCAGAGGGAGAAATGGGAAATCTTTTCCAAATTGGATGGTTTAACAGCATGGAAAGTGTAGAGATCCAAGATTTCATTAATTAATATCATATACACCCAGAACATGAATGGAATAAATTAAATACGAAAGTCATATATACTGAAGACTCCTGCATACGCATGCTGATAGCAGCACAGCCGTGAAAGCCAGGCTGTGGAAGTGTCTGTGTGTCCACCGCAGATGAACAGATAAAAGTGTGTGGTATGAATGCAGCGCTACTCAGCTACAAAAATAAATTTGAGTCATTTGGAGGAAAATGGACGGACTTTGAGACCATGTTGCACATCAGACACAGAAGGGTAAATATCACATGGCGTCTCTTGTGTAAGAAGCCCAAAATATCAATAACGTTAAGAGCAGACTGAGGGATGCAAGAATCAGGGCGGCAGGGTCTGTGGAGGTGGGAAGGATCTCAGGTAGAGGCAGGGGAGAAGGGAAGGGCGGCAGAGTGAAAGTCACCGAGCTGCGGCAGGAGTGTGGGCCAGTCCCGCCTGACGCATGTCACTGCCGTGGGTGACGAACGCACAGGGACAGTAACAAGAGAAAGAACGTGGATTCTGATGCAAGCAGGACCTGGCAAGACAGAGGCGGCACCAGGAACGGAGCTGGCACACAGTGCTGAAGCTGGGGGCAGCTGGGGCAGAGATCCCTTTTCAGGTGTGGCTCTTCCACAGCGTGGTCTGTCCCTTGGTTTTCAGCTCAGCTTGCTAGTAGAATTTTTCAAAGTAGCATGTAATGGCCACTATTTCAATTGTGCCATATTATTTAACTATTCCCTCAGTTTTATATTCTAATTTGAAGTTTCCCATGAAAAGTAGTATTATAATGAGACCTTTTACTAGAGATCCTTCTTTGATTATTCCCATTGAATTTATTTCCGAGTAGAATTATTGATCAAAGAACATGAATATGTCACCATTTCTGGATACATCACTGAACTGCAACATCGAAATATTGGATCAATTTAGCACTGAAAGATTTTTGTCCAAAGCTTCCCAGCATTATTATAATGTCTGTACTGCATTCATTGGCTATGATGAAAAATGAATTGTTTCTGTCTTATTGTTATTTCAATTATCAGTGAAAGTGAACTATTTTTAAATTTACCTTATTTTCTCTGTTTTTCACTGGGGATTTTATGATGCTCACACAGGACCTGCCAGGATTTTTTGTGTTAGGAATATTTCCCATTGTTGCAATTGTAAAGAGTCTTTTGACAGTTAATTTTTACTTTTTAATTTTATTATTTTCACGTACATGGCTCAGTGGAGAGTGTTTCAGATCTGAGCTATGTTCCAGGTTTTCTTCCTTAGGACACATTTCCTCCCCAGATTCTTGTTGACTCTGTGTTCCCGTTTTCATTTGCACACACAGCTCCAAAATTGAATCGCATTTACTTGGGCTGTGCTTCAGGGCGAAGATCTGTGCTATGAAACAGCACCGGACCCAGTGTGTCTGAGGTGCGACTCGGGAGAAAGGGTCACCCACTCTTTTCAGGTCCCAGCCACTTCCGCTTTGCACCCTACGCTCTGCTCCGCTGGGTCTACATTGGATTTTCTCACATTCTCTTCCCTGGAGACCTTAGCTGTCACTTGCAAGCTCACATCTGGCTCTTTCCTGGAGGTTTCAGAGCATTCACCAGAAAAGTGCACCTCAGGACACTAAACACTGCCCGCTGGCCTAATCTGTTTGCTGTGACCCTGAGATGCGTTCGCAGGTGACACCCAGCCAAACGTCCCTCCTCTGCAAGAGAAGTTCAGTCGATAAGTTAATGGCAGGGATCCATGGGGAAGATTTGGAGGCGCTCTTAATTAACGAAACAACTGCTAATACAAATTAAGTTCCCGGTGTATTGACAGGCACAGGACAGCGGTGGGCAGGCGGAGGAGTGACAGGTCTCCTCCCTGCCGCAGACACCCCGAGGCGGGAGATCAAGCCGAGTCACACAAGAACGGAGGTTTCACTGCGAGGTGAGATTGCTCTGCCTGCAGCCCAGGCAGGTGTTGGTCAGTGACTAACATTCTCTCTCCCTCTTCTGCACTCTCTTGACTTTATACTAGGTCTGACCTATGAGAGTCATGTAATACAGTGGGCCTGCCATGAAACACCCAAGGTAACTGCTCTTTTCTTTTTGTGCTGGTTTCCCGGAGCCATATAGCTCTGGCATCGCCAGGAAGCTTCCTCTCACATAGCGTCTCTGAGCAAAGCATACTCGGTGCTGACTCTGAAGGCCTCAGGGAAAGGGGTTTGCAGCTGGGAGAAGGAAGGCTTAACATCTGAAGGGAAACAGAGCTGAGGTGGGGCAGGAGGAGTCGGGGAGGGGCTGGGGACAGGGAAGGGACAGAGACCATGTGGGTGCTGCTCCATCCAGCAGTGTACATCCCGCAAGTGCAGGGGTCCCCACATTCCCTCCACAAGGAGGTTTAGAGACAGCAGATCCCGGATGGAACTTCGAGCTCAGTACTCAGCCTGCCCCCAGGAGTGCCAGCAACTCTGATACAGCCTCCTGGACCAGGGAGCTCTTGACCTCAGATCCTGCATCTTTCATCCTGGAGAGGCAAAGGCACCATGATGACAGGAGTCTGTGCTTCAGTGTCCCTCTGTGGGCATTCTCAGGACTCAGACACGCAGCTGGGCTGGGCCTGCCATCCACTTTGTGACTGTCAGGTTCCGGGACATCACTGGCAGCCCCCTCCTTGGACACACAGGTGATGACCCTGAGAGGCGGGCCCCCAGGTTGGAGCCGAGACTTCCCCGGGCACGAGAAAGAGGACGCCTGCCACTGTGGTTCACACCAGCACTTGGGCAAGGGCAGCCTTGGCTGGAGGGACTCCGAACATGCATATCATATGGGTGTGTGCATGTGTGTGTGTGTGTGCGCACAGATGGTACGTGTGTATGTGTACTTACGCGAATGTTTGTGCCTATGTTTGTGTGTGCATGCACCCACACCCACACCGAGGACCAAATTCTCGGAAACCTAGTTGCCGGGCTCCGCCTTGCCTCCCCCAAGCTATGCTCGGAAAGCTCCATGGAAAGCTAGATGGCACTGAGCGTACAGCCCTGGATATGAATGGAACCTCAGTAGTCTTGGGGAGACTTTACTGGGGGACACTGGCAGTGGAAGATAAATGCTGTGTTTCCAGCGTGAAGATTTGGGGCCACCCTGGCCCCTCCAGATGAGGTGCAGACTTCAGCTCTGCTGGAAGGTGAGCACCCCAGGTGACCCACACAGCAGACCCAGACCCAGCAGCACAGCCCAGAGTGCCTCAGGGGAGGGAGCTGTGGTACCCAGAGAACAGTGTGGGCACAGGGGGCTCAGGGTGTCCAGCACTCCAGGTCTGTGGCCAGCAGGCTTCTCCTGGCCTGGGGCAGCAGCCACCCTCCGACGCTCCCTCCTGAGTGGAAATTCCATCCAACTCAGCTACTCCCTGTCTAGGTGGCTTCCAGAAAGAGTCAGAAGACGCATTACCGTGGTTGGTACTTACCCATAGCAGCACAGCCCATAGTAGCAAAATCTTGGAAACAGCCTATATGCCCAGAAACAGATGAATGGAAAAAGAAAATTTGTTTTTTCTATACCAAGGAGTATGACTTTGCCATGAAGAAGGATTTCAAGTCATTGGTAGGAAAAGAGTGCACTTCGAGACCATAAAGTCAGCTGGAATAAATAAACCAGACACACAGGCTTAAATAGTGAACAACTTCTCTCTTATGAGAAACTCAAAGTATAAATCATTTTTAAAAACAAAATAAAAGATTGAAGATAGAAAATGGGAAGATAGATCCCCTGCAAAAGAGATGGGACCAAGGGGTGGAGGGGCGGGGAAGGGAGGAAGAAAGAATGGAGATGTGCTATGTATTTGTACCGACTCGCCGCAATGGATGAAGCGGTCACAAAGTACTGCAAAGATGTGCTCATAAAATAAAAATTAAAAATAAAGGGACCAGGAGGGTGTGGGGCCTTTCTGTGAACTGGAGCCCCGTGAGCACGTGGGTGTGCCCCGCAGGGACGATCACAGGCTCCTGGACGACCCATGTCTTCGGGCAACGGAGCTTCACAGAGCATCGTGGACGCGGGCTCTTCCGGCTTAGAGGCAGGTGGGTGCCTTTGGTGACTCTGCGGTCTCCCTGAAAGTGGCCTGAGCTGCATTGCTCCAGTGAATCTGTCCACGAAGGGCATGGTGCCCGGATGCTGGTGTCACCGGGCCCACAAGGCCTTAGAACTCGGCACACCATCAGGGTGGCGGGGCACTCTCCAGCCAGGACCAGGGGTGAGCATAAATGCACCCCAAGACCCCTTCCATTCCCAGCACAGCAGCCCGGGGGCGGAGAGCAGATTCTACCTCGCCAGCAAGGGCAGCCAGGTTACCCACCTTTCAGGGACGAACCCCGGAGACATGCGGAGCTCCCGCTGGCGCGAGCGTGGAGATACCGCTCCAAGTGTGGACGTGGCCGGTTGGAGAGGCAACTCTGAGGCTGTCAGCACCGCGTCTGTGGCCTCACAATCATCAGCGCCTCAAAGTGGAGAAAGAGCCGAAAGGACAGCTGCTCCCCGATATGTCCCAGCAAGCAACCGCCCGGGCTCTCGGGGCACCCGGAGGTGGGAGGGGTGGAAGAGCCTGCTGGTTCTGGGCTCCACTGAGCACCGCTCAAATCAGGGGCTGCCTGCTCTCCTCACCCGGCTCTGCTTCAGAGGCCAGAGCGACCCGATGCAGCCCTGGATGGGGCTTTCCGGCCCTTTCTGGACACGGAACGTGGATTTCAGCAAATCAGTGCTCCTCGGAAAGGGAATCCCACCATTTAAAGTGTGGATAAGCATAATGTTGCTGTTAGGGTGTCCCATAAAGAAAACGCATTTACTCATCTTGGGATTGTTTTAATGACTATAATTTATGTGTGTATGAATAAACAGACCCAGACCACATCAGGCTCTTTGTAAGAAACTTGTCATTTAGATGAAAATTGCTGTTGCTAGTTTTGCAAATAGTTTGAGAATGAATAATGGCTGTCAGAGAAATACACACCCTCCTTATGCTCTTGGCACCCCGCGGTAAAAAGTGTGTGTGTAATTCGTGCTGCCATTAAATGCTACTTTTTCTCATGGTTCCTGTTTTTAAATGTTTACTGTAATTCAGAACTGGTTAATTGGATGATAATTCATTTGGGGCCACTTGAGATGTAAAAGTGCCCTGAGATCAGTGTAGGCCCAGCTGGCACGAGCTGTGGATCAGGCGTGGGGGTATGGAGAGCGAGGGGCTGTGTGCAGGGAGGTGCGGCGTTTTCTGGACCCTGATTGGCTGCACCATGATGGGGGCAGTCTGTAGTCTGTCTGTCTCCCCTGTTGCGGGGTGGGGATATCAGGATTAGAGCTGCCACGATCTATCAACACTCAAGCAAACTCACCACCGGATCCATTCACGGGAGGCCACGTGGCCAGCTTGGTGCCTCACGGCAGAGGCAAGTGGACGGAATCCCGTGTGGACGGTGACAGCCCCACTCGACAGGACAGATGGACCTTGTTAATCAAGCTCCCTGGAACGTGGTCTCTGCACAGGGGGACGCTACTGTGTGGTGACACCTATTCTGCGTAGATGGACCTTGTTAATCAAGCTCCCTGGAACGTGGTCTCTGCACAGGGGGACGCTACTGTGTGCTTCTGTGTGGTGACACCTATTCTGCACCTCGATGCCTCTTTCTAGAAGACCCTTTGGGGTGCCCACCCTAAAGGCAGGGTCAGCATGCGGCTGGTCACAGGCCACCATGTCGGAGCACTGCCTGGTGGGGACACAAAGGTCTCCTCTCCTTCCTTCAGACCCCTGGGTTGAAGATGATCTCCCCGATTTGAGGAGAAGAAACTAAGGCTGAGGTTGGAGGACACAAGTTTACCCAGGGCATCTCACGTCTGCCAGCCACAGTCACATCACAGGATTTTTAAAGGGATGCTCAGTCTCATGACCAAATTTGGCACATCTGTCCTTGTTTTAGAGAAATCTGCAAAAAGCCTTCCTCATAGAGAGTGTGATACTTAACTGTGCTGTGCACTTGAAGAAGAGCGATCAGTGGATGGGCTGAGCACCGTCCAGGTCGTGCATGATGGGTGGACCAGACCAGCCTGGGTACCAACCAGCAGGCTGTTGTGTCTTGGATGGAATAATAGGGAAAAGACGGAAGATTCCCTCTGCTTCTCCGGGGGAGCTCCGGTCTTTGCCATCACCCCTGCAGTCCATCTCCAGGCTTCCAGCTCAGACGACTCCCGCAGGACTCTGCAGGCAGCTCCGGGCCTCCTGCTTCTTTGGCCTTCAATTTTGACTGGGTTCACAGTTCCCCACGGTCAGAGGACCCTTGTTGTGAGCCAGCGACACAGAGTACTGGCCAGCAGTGTCTCAAACCTGAAAGAGCAGCGGGGTGGAGATGGGGCAGAGAGAAAGGAAGGACGCCAAGACAAGAGTCTGATCAAGGCGACGTTTATTGCAGGCAGGCATCAGCCTTTTAAAGGAAAAGACCGAACTATTATGGGCTGGGATTACCATAGTAACCTCAACACCCACTCCACGGGAACGAGGGTTCACACGGGCAAGAGAAAGCAGGCTCAAGAAAAACAAATTAACAACACTTGCAACTAATAATCATGATTCCCAAATAGGTGGAGGAACTTAACAAAATGGAGTTACAACACCTGACTCCTACAGATAACGTCAGATCTTTAACAGGAAGCACCTGACTCCTACAGCTCTTTGGCTGTCCGAGTTTCTCCCGTGCAGGATCAAAAACAAGTTTAACACGTGCAGTCCTTAAAAAGGAACAAATGTTATCTTTCAAAAACCAGTGGGCCATGGCTGGCTTCCCACAGACCCTGATGGTTTCTTCCACCCCAACTCTGCGAGCGAGCATCGGAAATCTGCCTTGTAAATCATACGTATGTGTGTGTATGTACACAGATTACATTAAATCTGTGCCTCTAGTGAACCCTAACTGATACAGACACACAGACACACACACTCCTATGCACAGATTTCACCAATAAAACAGTCAATTGGTCATTTGCTGCTATTTGCTTCATTTGGCCTTGGCTTCAATTAGCTGAAGTAATTAAGGGGTCATTTGCATGCATCAGTATTTACAATGATATCTCTACTCTTTGAACAGCTTTTAAGCCCCAGGAAAGGGAGTCACAGTGCATCTTACGGTGTTTTGTGTAAATATTTATCAAGTTGAATGTTCTGTCTGAGGCTGTGTGCACACAGGACCATATCTGCAGAAGTGCGAATGATTTCCAACTTCCCTAACCCCACTGCCCAGGCTGGTCCTCACTCCACAAGCGTGTGGGAGGTGGGTGCCCTCCTAGAAAGTCTTCCAGAACCTGATGGGAGGGGGGCAGGGAGCCTCAAGTCCTGATTCCCAGGGTGATGGCCGGGCGACCATATGGTGTTTACCCTGGACAGACAGTGTCCCGTCATGGAGCGGATGACCGCCGACTGTGTGACCATGCGCAGGCCAGGCCAAAGTGTTACTTTTATCTGCTGTGAGGCTTGGACAGCTTTGCCTACTCCAGGGGTAAAGCACACTCAGCTGTTCTGCCCCGTGCACCTTGCCAGACCACCATAGCACCTGGCTCCACCTCCTTTGCTGTGGTGCAGGAGGCTGGAGAGAATCGGTTCCAGTCGCACACCCGCAGCTTGTTTCGCTCCTCTCATTCCACTGAGCGTGTTCTGAGAGCTGGGCTGAAGAACTTCTACCCAAGACATCTGCTTCTCCCTCCAGGAGACATCCCTCCGGGGTGTCTTTGTCCTCTGGGTGTGACCATGCTACATGGGAACTCCACTGTTGGAGTGGAAGGCCCTGCAAGGGTCCCAGCTGTCCGGATGCACCCCGGCTTGCCCCTCCTCTGCAGCTCCGGTCCAGCCCACCCCTTTCGGCTTCGTCCTGTCCTACTCTGATACCTACTTTACTTCCCTTTTCTTCCTAGTCTTTCAGATAGAGCATCAAGATGAGGGGCAGCTGTAAGTCAGTTTCTGATTATCCTTAGATGAAGGCCGAATTGCAAAGGACTGGATGAAATGGCACTGTAGTTTGGGGACATCTGACTTCTCTGGGTTCTTGGCTTCCTTCTTGCAGCCACACTGCTGCCCCCGCTGCACACTGGGAGGACTCGCACACCGACAAGGCCTCAATGCCTGGCAGGCTTCGCTGCTCCGGGCAGTGGTGCCTGGGGAAAACGCCACTTTGGTAAGGAATGAATTACCCTGTTTTGTCTACATGCGCAATGTTTTCCCTAATGGAAAAACCCCTCACCCAAACTGTTTCTTCATCCAGAATCGGTCAGGAATCAGTAGGCATTTGAGCGCTGGATCAGTTTGGGGCAAAGGTTGGATAAGGAAAGAGAAGGGTGAAGTCATTTGAGCTAATGTAGGATGTGCTTCACAGTCAGGCGATGTTTTTATTGAGCTATTTATTGCAAATTTCAGAAAGGGGGGTGTGGAGTGCCCATCTTAACGTTAAGACCAAGAAGGAAGAAGGAAGCACAGGTTTTGGTTCAAATTATATCTTACAGCATTTTTAATTCATGCCAGGATTAAACTGAGGTGATAGCAAAGCACATGGGAAATTACAAAAAAATTGTTTGTTTTAATATATGGTATATATGGTTTCAATATGCTTTGAAATAAAATATCAAGGACAAGTATTTGGGGTCCATGATGTTTAATCAGTGCTTCATTATGTATTTTCCCCAACTGAAGACTGGAAGTTCTTTGCAGCCAAGGTCTCCTGGGGTTTGGGCCATGCTGGCATCCGGAGCACGGTCTGCTCAGCTCTCCATGCGGACAGAGCGGGTGGCCATAGGGAAAGATGCAGAGTGAGCCGAGCCCATTGTCCAGCCGTGGGAGCTCCACCCCATGAGCCTGGGTGTGAGTGCAGTCACTGAGGAGGCCGTGCAGTCGCTGGCTACACTCGTGGCTCTGGAAGCCGGTGTTAGCCAAACCAGAGTAAGCATCCCTCCAGCTCTCTGCCCCTTGGGACCCCGTGCGTTGGCTTCCTGTGAGACTCAGCACCTCCACAGAGTCACCCTGGCTGTGGCACAGCTGCTTGACTCCAGCCTGAGGACGTGGACAAGTGGACAGGATCCGTAGGCTCTCAGGGACCCAACTGTCCCACCCCTCAGCTTAGCCCCATGGCTTTCATCTGGGAAGCCAGAGATCTAAGTCTTGTGCAGGTGGAGCCGGCTGGTGTCCTGAGCCACACACACTGTGTCAGGAGAAACTGCCGTGGGGCTTCCTGGGTAACTCTCAGGTGGCCAGCTGACCCCACCTCCTCTCCTCAGGGCTGCCAGTATGGCTCTAACCTGGGAGACGCCAGGGTAGACTTTGGGGTCCTCAGACAGTGCCTTCTGAGGTGACGTTATAAACAAGCCACAGTGTGGACCTGAGGGACCCCATCCTGGTGCTTTTTCTAGGAATATGAAACCCTCCTTCAGGGTCAGCCCTGCTCCCTCTGACAGACTGTGAGGAATCAATCGCCAGATGTGATCCCCACAAAACCCCGGGGATGGAACTGGAGAGGGGGCAAAAGCTCTACAAATTAAAAAAAATATTTTTCAGGCAGCCGGATTATTCAAAATTAGGGCAATCAGATATTGGTGAGGAAGAAAAATGATGATAGGCTTAACAGAAACCACTTAAATGCCACACATCTTGATAATGTAATATCTCCACAACTGTTTCTGTTTAAAGCTAATAAAAGTAAACACAAGACATCCCTGTCCTCTCCTATCAAATTTATTACTTTGAGGGACAAAATGACAAAATGATTAGCAGTTAATAAGGCCTTGGCTTAAAAGATTGACTGACACTGCGTTACTCATTTAATTTCCGCTTCTCAGAGATTTTTTCCCTCTTCCTTCCAGCACGGAGGGAATTAATATTATCACATCAAAGGCATGCCTCTAAATGGAGAGAAAAACCATTTAAAAGGACACAGGCTGTGATTATTCAAACTAGGTTATTTGCACCTTGTATATATAACAATATCATGGTACAACTTCATTCCCTCAAATTGCTGTCAGTCACTAATAGAAGAAATTTGCTCCTGTTTTATCAGCACCATTGTGCTGCGTGGGCAGTGGGGGAGGGGAGGGAAACTTGAAATCAGATAAGAAGCAACCACTGCAGGCCGGCCCCAGGCGGGGTTGGCTCCTATCTGGGAGGCTCAGTATGTAAATGGCCCTCCTCCTCCTTTCCCTTCCCTGCTTTCTGTTCTTTGTTTTTGCCCCATTTTACACTTTTTTAGGCCTGTAGAGGTAAGACCTGGCTCTGCAGGGTTTGGGGCGTAATTACAGGATGCTGCTGTAGTGTTTTACCCTATTCCACTCTAAGCATCCCGCATCGGCAGGCAAATGATGGCTGGGCTCTTTCAGTGCCAGAAGAAGTGAGTCTGATTTTGATGTAACGGTGAGATTTGCAGATGGAATTGAGTGACCCAGCACTTAAGGCCACATCGGCCAATATCCATCAGAACATAGGTCTCTGTAGGTTGAGTTATGGCTCTCTCTAACTGCAACCCTGTTAGAGCTTCTACATTATGCAGTTCATTTGTCAAACGTGTATTCTTTCTCTACAAATGTGGTGGGTATGGGGTCGACCACTAGGCCCAGAGGTGCCCTGTGCGTGGAGAAACTGCTCTCTTCTGATGAATCAGGAACCCTTAATCATAAAGGTCGGAGGAGGTGGGCTTGGTTACCAAAGTGCCAGGTGGATTAAATCAAGGGCTTCCTAGAGCGGAAAGGGAGCAAGCAACAGAATAATATCGGAACAGAGTGCCCTGTGTCGACAGGTTTGAAGACGAGCCTTGTTAATATGGGGAACTGCGGAGTTAAATTAGCCCAGGTCCTGCTGCCAAAGGAAGTACGTGTTGTCCCGGCCAGATAAATTTCCCCTGCCTGGCCGGCACACTGGCCCTTGACAGGACACCGCTGTGAGTAGTTCATTAAAATGTCCAAGGCATAGGAAATTTTAAAAATTTATGACGCTTCCTATGGATGGTGAGGTCAAGTTCAATGGCCCAGAAAAAAAAATACAATAGTGCAAGGAATTATTCATGGATTCTATTTCAACAAGTTGTTTATATTTTTTAAATTAAGGCAGTTATAATATCTTTGGATTCAAAATTATAAATCACCCAAAATGGGTCAAAATGACCCACTGACAGTACAGATCTCTGTGCTGAAGAAGACCCACTCTGTCACCTGCTGATGCCACATCCTCAGGTGAGGCCAAGGAGGTGCTGGGTGTGGCTCCGGGAGGGTGAAGCCCCCCGTGTTGCTCCAGGTGGGCACTGTGGGTTAACTGCATTCCAGGCAGCTGACGTCTGCTCAGCCCATACTGCCTGGGCTCTTCTCGGCCGAGGCTCCTCCACCACCTGCGCGCAGACTTTCCTCTCCTGTGCTGTGAGCAGCTCTGCTTGTCCCAGCACAGGACCCATGTCCTACACATTCCATGTGGAAGCCAAGCCTGGCTCTGGGGTTTTCTTGTCCCTGCTAAGCACAGTGCCTCCAGTCTGCTCAGAGACAGTGCCAGCAGAACCCAGCACTACAGTCACTGGGCCCCAACACCCTTCTCCCAGACCCCTTCCATCCTCTGCACCCCCGGTCATGTGGTGCTGAAGCTGCCACCATCCCTGTCAAAGTCAATCATTTCTGAGAAGTAATAATGCATCGTTTTCATCATGAAATGTTAAAGAAAATCACATTTAGTCCTCATAAAATTATAGCTTCCAAGAGGAGAAACTCCGTTTTATTAAATATTTTAACACATCATTTCTTAATCAAGACTGACTTTCTTCCTCTCTAAGTCAGGTTTGACCACTTAGTACCTGTCAAAGGAGGTGTAGGAAAGGACTTTCTCCAAGAAGATCAAGAAGTCCCTTGCGAGGGTGGAGATGTTTCCACCACCAACCCCTCATGCAAGCACTGCGCTCACCTCTGTGTCTGGGATGGGTGTCGAGGTCGGAGCTCGGGTTCCTGTGCTGTCCTCCAGCCCAGGGCTGGCTTGTGAGATCTGGATGGCAGAGGTCAGTCAGGGAAGGGACAGCCCCCCCAGGGAGAGCAGGGGTCACCCTGAGGTTCCAGCTGCAGGGCCAAAGGGCTTGGGCATGGCCACCAGGAAGCTGGGACTGGAGTCAAGGGAAGCTCGGAAGGTTCTGGAAACAGGAAGGATCGCAGCGCCTGTAACTCAAGAGGATGGAAGCTGCCCATGTCGGCAGCAGAGGAGCCCAGGTTGCTGAGGAGCTGAGGGTAGGAGTCAGGACCTCACTGGGCTTTGGGAAGCAAGGATGAGGCAGCAGTGGGGGGCTGCAGAGCCACAGGGCTTCTGCTTTCACTGATGGGCGAGTGTCCATCACCACTATGGATAGAGGTGACCTGGGGATGGCAGCAGTGACAGTGACCCCAAAGCTGGGCAAAGAGGCCGGGGAGGGACGTCCAGCTGGAGGCAGGCCCAGCAGCTCCCCCAGACATGGAACTCCTTCCTGCCCAGCATGGCGCTCACGCAAACCAGGGTGGCCACCACCTCCTGAGCGCTGTGCAGGTGGAGCCGGCTGTGAGGGACGCTCTGACCCTGCTGTGGAGGAAAGAGCGGTGCAGGGCTTATGAGGGAGGAGGCCGCAGTCGAACAGAGCAGTGATCCACAGATGCCCCCTGGACCATGGCACCATGAAAAGACCAGTGTTTTGTGAGGGCAGAACCCAGATAGAAACCGGAGATGGAAATCAGTGGAGACTCCTAAAAACTGAAACCCGAACTTGCACTCCCAGCTGCTCCCCTCCTTGGTGTCTTCCCGAAAGAGTTAAAGACACCATATTTACGGTGACCCACGTGCATGCATGTTCCTAGAAGCACAACTCATAATAGCGAAACACTGGCATGAGCCCACATACCACCAACAGATGAGTGGTTAAACACAGCGTGGTGTTGACACACAGGGGAGCACTACTCAGCCCCAAAGAAAGACAGAGCTGAGTCATCTGTAGGAAAACATCTGTGCCTTGAGGACAGTGTTAAGTGAAGTAGATCAGACACACAAGTTTAAATATGGCATGATTTCTTTGTTGTGAGAAACTCAGATAGATTAGATAGATAGATGATAGAGAAAAATAAGACAGATAAGTAGGAAGTAGAGAGAAGTTCAAATAATCCCCCCAAAAACTTATTTCAAAAATATTTTAATATGTAAGTTAATTTGTTTCATTTCTACTACTAGTTTCTCATAGTTCACTGAAAAGAAAGTTTTATGCCATTATGTTTGTTTCTTTGTAAGAGTCTTGCAGAGTAACCTTAAGTTTACAATATACATTGTATTAAAGGTTATTTTCTTTATTATTTAATGCTATTTTATTTCTCCAGTAAAAAGCATGAATTTGAATCACATGTAGGAAAATGAATACACCTTGAGACCACGATGTTAAGTGAAATAGACCAAATACAACAGCTTAGATATCACACAGTCTCGCATAAATGAGAGATCCAGAGCATAAATGAAACACAGGTGCTAGGGTTTAGGAAGAGAGAGCTTTCTCAGATGGGAAGATCGAGAGGGGAAGGGAGAGGAAGGAAAGGAGATGAAAAAAAGAACTGAGTATCTTTAGTACAGACGCCAACCCCGCACAAGGACTGTGACCCTTATGTACTTCAAGTGTACTAATAAAAACAAACTGGTGGCCTAGGTGTGTGTGGTGGTGCACACCTGTCAACCCAGGACTATGGGAGGTTGAGGCAGGAGGATAGCAAATTTGAACCCAGCCTGGGCAACTTAGTGATGTAAAAAAGAGGCCCAGGGTTCATCCTCAGTATTGCAAAAATCAAAACCAAAAGAACAATCATGAAGGCCAGGGAGTAGAGGCCACACACAGGACAAACCCAACCCGACTACCCGCAGACGTCAGTGTTTTGCACAGCATTAATGGGAAGAGCGTGGGGCGCTGTGGAACAGGAGGCCGGAGCCCAGCACCAAGACACAGCTGTGCAAAGACGGGAGCTGCTGCGGGGAGGGACGGAGGCCTCGGCTGCTCTGGGAATCCTGGCACGCACCTGCTGGCCACGCGGGTCACTAGCGCTCTGTTCTAGACATGAGGAAACTGCTGCAGGATGAGTGGAAGCTTACTGGAGAAGCGTTGCCTGGGTAAGGAAGCCCATCGGACCTGCCCAGTAATGCTGGAAACCCTGCCGAGACCCGTCTCCCGTGGCAGCGACCTGCCCTGCGTGGCTTTACCAGCCTCCGGTGCAAGGCTGCGAGTCACAGATCGCTCCTCCCGCAGTGAATCCCACAAGCCTGTTCTCCCCTTCCCATTAGCTAATTTGTTCCTGTCTTAGCCTCAGTGCAAATCAGCCCAGCAGCGGCTGTTGCCCCTGGGACCCGCCAGGCCTTCCTCCGTCTTCCAGCCTGTCACTGGGTCCCCAGTGCCCATTCTGGTAGGTAATGAATTAGCATCACTGCTCTCCTCTGAGCCGTGGCTCTGCTGTCCAGGGCGGCATTTCCCACCGCAGCCTCCATCCATTACCAGGCGCGCCGAGCCTCTCGCTGTAAATCATCGGGAGACGTGCTGCCCTTTCCCCACGGCAAGGCCATCTCACGCGCCGGGGTGCCATGGCTTTCTGTCCTCTCACTGCTGGCATAGGTGGCCCTCAGGGAGCACCTGGTGTGGTCCAGGGTCTTGCCCAAGTAGGGCACCAAGTCCTGTCTGACTGTCTCTGAACGGATCTCCCACTTCCGGGTCTCTGTTTCCACCACAGGTGTAGAAATAGCCTTCAGTTTTAAATACTGAATATTCCCAGTGAAAGTTAAATGTCCACGAATGTCAAACATGACACCTATGATCAATCAGGGCCATACTCATTCTCATAACAGCCACTGGAGTGGGGGTACAAGTGAGAGTGAGGAAGATGAGGAAGGGCCAGAACCCCAACACCAGGCCTGCACAGCCCTTGGTGTAGTCCAGCCCTCCACGTGCATGGCCCACAGACCCCACAGTGCTGGTGGAGTGCCACTGTTTCCGTTTCTGCCACCCTGTGCCCTTCTGTGAGCCCGTGCCTGCCTCTCTCCATGGCACCGGCTGCCATGGTATTCAGCTCACAGCCTTCTCTGGAGACTTGGTTGTGTGTGCAGGAGCCGCACTCAGTGGGGTGCCCCTGTGCACATCTTACAGGTGCCCATCTGTGGCCAGGAGGGGTAGGACACAGCCCAGGCTCCGATGCTAGAGAGCTGGGGTGGGAGCTGCTTCCAGAGCCCTGCGTAAGCCAATGCACTGAGCACAGCTGCGTTCTTAATTAACACAGCTGCAGCTAGGAAAGGGGACAGGGTGCATGCTGGCTGACAATCCGAGGGTGGGCTTCATGTGGTCCTGTTGTCCATCCCCACACTGCCTGTAGTGTGCTTTGGGCCCAAACACCTCGATTTACTGTAGACACCTGCGATCAAAAGGTCTTTAGTTCTGTATTGATTCATCCAATTACTGTTTATGAATTGCTGCTGTATATCATCTGGGACTGATGGAGGACAGACAGGAAACGATTTGAATGTATCACTGCCACCAGCCTAAGCCAAGGCGGCCTGAAACCATGCCACAGGGTTGCATGTGGTGGCTCTCAGTGGCCCCACAGGGGAGGACCTGTGTCTGGCAGGCTGGAGAAACAGCAGGTGAAGAGGACCGGAAATGGAGTGCTCTGAGGATGGAGAGGGTGAGTGGGCAGAGGCAGAGAGGGGAAGTTGTTTGCTAGAGCGCAACTCTGAAGCAGGGCTTCATACCGGCCTGAGAGTGGCGCTGTGCTGGGCTATGGGGCCTCATGTGATCAGCTTTGCTTTCTGAAGAGATTTCTCAGGAGCTCCAAAAAGAGAGGCAGGGCACCAAGGCACAAAAGTGTACATTCCACATGTGTGAACAGAAAGGACACGGGCAAAACACTAGTATCAGCCACATGCATGCACACACGTATGCACAAAATGCATGCTTGCATGCACACAACACACACATGTACATATGGTCACAGACACACCACACGTGCTTCCCCCAGCCACTTGCACACTCACCATGCATGAGAATATGCAGACTCACAGGCCATGCCACATGCACAATGCAAATTCATGCACACGCACGTGCACATATGTGCCACTGCACAGGTCTGTATGTCCACACACACACACATACACGCAGAGCCGCTCAGGGTGGTGCACTCAGAAAGAGATCAGAAAGACCTCTTTGCTGTCAAGGTGCTCCAGGAGCAGGAGTCCCCAGCCCCTTCTCCACAGGTGTGCAGGAGGGACCAGGGCAGGGGCAGGGCGGAGAGGGGCGCACCTCCCCGGCCGGTGCCAGGACATCCTGGTCCACACATGGTTCTGCTCCTGCAGCCGGCAGCTGCTGCCCTCACCGATCCACTGAGAAACACCAGGTCTCCACTAAGAGACAACCGTGAATGGTTTCTTTTTTGCCATTTTTGTCCACATAAAATTGCCATCCAGCTTAAGATATTCAAAGGATATAAACCCTAAAGTAATTTTTTTGCAAAAGTAATAAACTCCTGTAAATCGAAAGAAGGGTTGCCATCTCAACTCCCTCCCGGAATTGCCTGTGTGATGCTATGGCCCCATAATTGTACCTTGTTTTAAATTCATATGTATTCATTTCATAAAAATGGTCTATATTTTATACTGATAAATTTATCAATAGAAAAAAGATGCTGCAGAAAGATATAAAAAATTACCTGCCAAAATAATGATTTATGCTGGTTTTGAAGCTTCCCCTCTATTATTCATGTGCATAAGACATTCTTTTCTCATTCTGACATTTACTTCACATTATAGAAATGTGCTCTCGTATGCCAATGTCTTCATTGAGCGGCAGTAGGGAGGGCGGGCCAGGTATCAGCTCTGTGCCTCATACCCTCCCCTCTGGCCATGGCAGAGCGGAGGGTCCACCACAGGGGCAGGTTGGCAGTAGGGGACAGCCTGGTACATAGTGGGGGAGGAGGACGAGGAGGAGGAGGAGTAGGACTCCCACGGCAGCCCCAGCACAGGACAGACAACAGCATGGAAGCCTGCATGGACACACATGGTGCATGGGAAATGGCGCTGGCTTTTGGTTGGGGACGACTTGGGTGACGCTTACTTGAAAGATTTAAGTCAGCCTGTCGCCGTCAATATGGGCTTCAGGGACAAGACGACATGAACACTGAAGACAGGCAGAGAAGAGTAGATGTGAAACACTTCGCCTCCACCTGCTTGCTGCAGGAAGCTTCCAACAGTAGTGCCCTGCTCTGGAGGTGGCAGCTCGGAAACTGGGGGTGCTGTAAGAGGCGGAAGGGTGGCAGGCAGAGTCTGGCTGTGGTGCTGCAGAGGCTGCTGAGGGGCAGGCAGGAGCCATAGAGATTCGCAAGCAGAAGTAGCCCAGGCCTGGGCCTCTGGAAGTTCCCGCAGGGCGGACTGGGGCCCTCACACCTCCTCACCTGACCCTGGCTGCAGGCTCTTCCCGGCTGAAGCTGTCTCTCTTCTGTGCTACTACTTAGAGATTACTTTATCAGCCTCTGTACTCAAACCCATGTAGATAAGAACTTACATACTTAACACAGTGTATTACCCTTGGATAACTGGAAAAAAATTAAATTTGATGTTTCCAGACCAGCACGCCTGTTAATTTCTGTAAAAGCGCCAGCTCAGCCCGGTAAACCAGGGTACGTTTTCCAGTTACCAGCACAATCAGCTTCCAAAAACTCAAATTACATACATGCATATATATTTATACCTACTTGTACACATATGTATGTATATCACATGAGCAATAATAGCAACAGCTTCTCCTAGTTCTGCAGTCATCTCAACCAAATTACAAAGACATCTAGAACTTGCCATTAAAAAGTAGAAAGAAAAGAAGATAGTGGAAAAAGAAAACCCCAGAAAGAACAAGGTTCTGCTACTGTTGCGGCTGGTGCCACTGTCTTCATGGAAAACATTCTTGGGTGACAGCGTTGAGAAGAGGATGTGCCCTAGGCTGGCCCTAGAGGGATTCAAGAGGTTTCAGATCACAGGGGCTGCCACAGTGCTGTCCCATGTTCACAGAGCCTGCTCCAGACTGCTCTGACCCCCATCTGTGACGGCGTCTACACCCGGCATGCAGGTGACAGCAGAGCGTGGAGACCCATCCAGGCCTGGTCCTAGGGAGGCAGACAGACAGCCCCACCCCCGCCTCTTCCACGTGTGTCGCGTGGCACTACCCCTTTGTGACGCTGGAGTTTTCTGAGGACCACGGGTTGAGCCAGAGTCTTGTTCTCCATGATCTCCAGGATGCTGCCACGGGGCAGGCGGGCAGGGATCTGGGCCTCCACGGCTCCCTGGGAAATGGCTGTAGCTGGTCCTGATGATGGATCTGCCAGGCCAGGTGGATGAGGGCTCCGTCCCTCCAGGGGGGCTGCATTCAGAGCACCGTCCGCCCTCCCAGCATGTTTCTGTGCCCTGGGGACTGAACCCAGGGCCTTCACACTGCACCACATCCCCAGCCCTTTTTTGAGACGGGGTCAAAAGTCATCAAGTCCCCCAGGGCCTTGGCCTCCCAGAGCGCTGGGATTACAGTCATGGGCCACCATGCCCAGGATCTCCTGGTGCCATCACACTTTTCTCCTAATGGCTGACCCTCGTCTACCCCACACTTTGCCAGTACAGTGGCATCCACTAGGTGCTGCTAATTCATACCTGGGGCTTCTGGAGTTGCCTTTAGGGCTGGATCGCATGTGGCACATCGGCAGCCAGACGTAGCCATGGTCCTAAGGACCTGATGTCCCCTGGCCCTGAGCATCAGTGAGGCTGGAGGGATGCCAGTGGCACAGCTGTCCCAGGTGAGCCCACATCCTACGGAGGCCTCGGAGTCCTGCGGGACCTGTGACTACAGCTGCCTCAACCTGAGGTCCCAGGTGCTACCATCCTGGGTGGTCCAGGCAGAGACTCAGGGCTGGGGGTGAAAATAGTGCTTCTTACAACTGTAGGACTCCACAAGTTGCAGCAACCTCTGATGCCTCTAGGGTTAGGGTGGATGCCGGCACAGACTGCTAAGTTTTGGAGATTTTGATCAAAACCTACAGAAAAGATAGAGGAGATTGAGAACCCTATGCTCACCTTTCTATGCTCTCCTGGAGCCCTTCACTTGCTTCTTCTCCTCTCCCAGGCCTCCAAGGATTTGTCCATGTGGCTGTCTTCGTGCCAGGTGACACACACTGAACTACCTGGGCCACTGCGGCTTCCTGTCCCTTCTGTTCTCTGGTGCATAGTCACACACCGGAAGTCCCTGAGCCAGCTGGTCTCTGGGTTCGAGGTAGGTGCTAGCAACATGTTTATTTTTATTTTTATTTTTTGGGGGCACCGGGGATTGGATCAGGACCTTGCACTTGCAAAGTAGGTGGTGGAACCACTGAGCCAAACCCCTGGACCCTAGCACTGTGTTTAGATTCCTGTCTGCCTGTTGGGCTCTAATAGCCAGTTACTGAGCCAAACATCAGTTTAGATGGTGCTGTAAGGTCATCTGCAGGCCGTCAGCATCTGCCCCTTTACTGCTGACTAAAAGGAAAGGAGGTTGCACTTAATTGTATGGGGAGTCCTGTCCAGCCCAGGGAAGAGCTTAAGAGGAAGACTCAAGGGGCTGGGGTGCACCTCTGTGGTAGGACTCTTTCCTGGCCTGGGTTCAATCCTCAGTACTGCAAAATAAAAGATGGATCCATGAATAGAGAGGAAGACAGGAAGTAGATAGCTATGTAGCTGGATGGAGGACAGTGAGTCGGAAAGATGGATCTGTAGGTAAACAGGTGAATAATGTGTAGACAGATGGCAGGTGGCTAAGCGCAGCACTGGTTCACACACGTAGACTGCAGAGCGCTCTCGACCCCTGCACTTGCAGCACTGTGTCCATGTGGACACCCACTCCAGCATGCATCTAGAATCCTTCTGTCTTCATCTAACAACACGAAGAACTGCAAAGCGGAGTTTATACACTTGAGTGGATCCCAGGCCTCCACGGCCCCGTGTTAAAGTTGATGAAGAGAGAAGCTCCTCACACCTCTCTCCACTCTGGCTCCAGGTTTTAAACCTCCCAACAAAGATGTATAAATGCATAATGCTATACTATTCAAATACCTTTTTCCACACGAGCTTGCAAATTAGTTTTCAGTGTGATCTGATATTTGACTCCTTGAAGGAAATATATAAATAACAAATTGACTAGGCACAGATATTTATCTTTTGTCTTGACATAGGCAGAGCAATATTTTTAAAGTAATAAAAGGCTAGACTCAAAGTTGAGCTATAAAAAAGATATGATGTTTCAGAAAAGATGCCAAAGTAGTAGGCAGTCATAAAGTGACACCAACAGACCCCATCTCCCCAAGGCTGCTGGGTCACAGCAGTTCCAAGCTTGGTGATTTTTGCCAGTCTACCTACAGGGCTTGGGGCTCACTGTACAGTCGATCACAGTCAGATTTCCAGCCAGCTCCCAGCTCAGGGTTTCTGTGGCACCTGCATGTCCCAGGGGATGATTAAGACCTGCTCTGCCACAGAAAAAGAACCTGAGGAAGTGAATCCAACTCCTGAGATCTCTCAGAAGCCAGGTATGAGGGAAGCTCCAGCTGGCAGGGACTGTGAGAGACAGAAGTCTCTTCCCAGGGCCTTATGGCCACATTGCCAGGGCTCATACCAGGAGGAGAAACCCAGCTGTCCAGGGAGGCTGCTCTAAGACCTCGTAGAAGCAGGTGAGTTGGAGGCAGGATGCCTGTGGATCTACCCAGGTTGTGACAGGTGTAGGTGTGATCCAAAAGTACATGCAGTACAATTTTAAAAATCACAGAGAAAGACATTGCCATTAACTGCTCTCAAAATCCTCTCCTTCACTTTGAACACACTTGTCCTGCTGTTCTTCCTAATTTCTCTGGAGTCGCCTGTCCCGAGTGTCTTTAATTACACTGCTGTGGCTGCCTTGATGTCCAAGCATTTACCTTTCTTGGTCATTTTGACTTTGGTGAAGAGCCAGATATCGCGCAGTTCCAGGTCTGGTGACTAAGGTGGAGGAGGACACAGCGCCTTTCGCTATGAATCCGCCTTTCTGTTGGATGGTGCTGAGCAGCAACATTCACCGTACTTTTGATCTCACGAAAGGGACGTGAAGAACTGCTTCGGAAAGGGCCATTAATGGTGGGATGAGTTGAGTGAAAAGCAAGGGGGGAGCTAATGAGGGGCATCTGTGGTAATGTGTCTTTTACTGTATTTTCAAAAATTTAGACATTTATCATATCTTCACATCTCCCCTTGAGAGTTCTATAATAGTGGGGTGGGCGCCCATGGTGGCTTGGTGATGAACTTTGGCTGGACATCCGGCTGGGTAAAGAGTGGAGCAGGCCCCTTCCTGCGCACCTCCAGGCTGGAAGTCACCACATTCTCCAGAGGCAGAGCAGATGCAGGTGAGCAGCACAGGGCAGAGTTCAGCGTGTGACGCCTCTCACTTTGAGGATGACTGGTGCTGTCAAAGGTGGCTTCCATTCCTCACCGTGAATGGGCTGCATGTCAAATCTCCCATGAACCTCTTTGTTTTCATGGAGGAGCCAAGGGGCTGAGGGAGATGGAGGAGGCGGTGCCTGGCCCTGCGGAGTCCCCAGCACAGTGCCCAGTGCCCACCCAACCACCCCCTCTGCCCAGCGCTGTTTCTGTTCATCCTCCAGCCTCTGGGAGGAAATGCTTACTTTAATGTTTTGGTAAACAGCCTTTTCTTTTTGTCCCTGTTTATTCTCTGACCTTTCTTTTTTAAAGTCTAGATTAGATTGGAGGCAGGAATATCTGCAAAGCTTTGGTGAGTGTTTTCAGACACAGGCTATCCTGCCCTAAGGCTCCCTCTGCAGCACCTGAAAGCTGCCGGGCTCTGTCTGGGCTCTGTCCCCACTCTGCGAGGAAGGCTGCAGAGGCCAGAGCCTACAGTTGTGACACCCTTCCACCTGGCACCCAGCTGGGCACTTCTTCCAGGCACGGACAGCTCTGAGTTCGGTGCCAGCCCGTGGAGATGACGGACCTGTCCAGACCAACTGGTGGCCAGGCGAGCTCCTAGTCATGAACTGAATCCTTTGGCCCAGACACAGAGGAGAGAGAGGGACTCTGGGTTCCCAAGGCAGAAGAGAGCTCTGAGCTTCCCAGGACGGGCATAAGGCTTTATCTGCCAAGTGCACCCAGAAACTGCACACAATGCTCACCTTTCAGTTAGGTTTTGGGCAGCTCTGGAGTTTCATTAACAGGTTTTCTGCTGTTTGCAAATAAAACAACACTCATTAAATGAAAGGAGCATTTGGTTCAGAGCATAGGTTCCCAGGAAGCAGCAGAATCCTACCTGGCTTTGACCCCAGTGTGGCATTATGCTGGCAGTTTTGGGATGAAGGGTCAAAGCCAGCAGTGAATGCAAACTAAATGCAATATCCAAGCAGCCACTGCCCCCCAGAAAACACGGCCTTGCGCTTGCTAAGTACAAGCCCAGGGCCACCAGGGTGGCACCCTCTGTGCTCCAGAATGGCATCCCACATTCAGGGGCCATTCCACTGAGACACCTAGAAGAGAAGAGATAACAAGTCTACCCAGAGCTGCGCTTTCACTAGTCTGAAGAAACTCACAGGAGTCGTGGCAGAGAAAAGGGCTGTTTCTATACAACTTCGACAAAGATTTCCAGGTACCCGCCCTTCTGGAAACGTTCTTGCTTTCATTCAGAATTTCCTGCTTTTATTCTGGAAGGGGAAAAAAAGAGATAGGAGGATCTTTTTTCAAGTGAACACAAGCAGTTTTCACTACTGATCCATACTTCAAGTTGAATGCTGCCTATTTATTTATTTTCTGGTACCAGGGACTGAACTCAGGACCCTGTGATTGCCAGGCAGATGCGGTACCACCGAGTTAAATCCCCAGCCCAAATGTTGGCTTTTTAAACACAGAGGCAAAAAGAAAGAGGAGGGCTTGCCGTCTCCTCCCTCTCTCTCTCTCCAATGGCCACCTCTGAGTGACTGAGACAAAGAGCCACCCCTCTGCCAAGGTCCCATCCCCCCTCGTCCCCACTCGGCAGTCCCCAGAGGCCGTCCTGTCGTTTCCCTGCCACAGTGGGGTCACCTTTCCACCTCACACTCTCCTGAGCCCTGCTTTTCAGGGTGAAGAAGAAATGAGAGCTGTGTGTGAGATAGACAGTGGAGAAATGTGGGGTCACCTTTCCACCTCACACTCTCCTGAGCCCTGCTTTTCAGGGTGAAGAAGAAATGAGAGCTGTGTGTGAGATAGACGTAGTGGAGAAAAGAGGAGGAGGAGGAGGAGGAGGAGAAATTAAGTGACAGTGACAACAACAAAATAAAAGGTGGGGTGGGGTGGGAGAAAACGGTTCCCGGAGAACGTGGAGAAGATAAATAGGGCGATGCTCTGCTCCACTGTCAGGAGCACTCTGGGGTTACTCGAAGCTCTTATTTATGCTCTGTAAGTAGAACAATGCTGGAGAAGAAATGATTAAATACCCACGACGTGAGCCACAGACGTCTCATTGTGGTGCTGCGCTCACCACTGGGTGGTTTGATAAAGGCAATATGAGTTGATAACTGATAGAGTCTGCGAGAGTCATCTGGGGCCGCTGACAGCCCCAGCGCTTTAATAAAATCATTAGAATGTAAATGTTTTTATTGCGGAATAAAGAGCCTCCAGCCAAGTTGACACCATCTCCCTCCGCTGAATGGGAGTGCCGATTAGCATTCAAATGATAGCATGATAGGCTGGTTATCTTTATTAAAATTTTTCAAATCGAGTCTTCATTTTGCATGATTGAGTTTTAAACAAATGCAATATGCAGTCTGGGCGAGCTGGCCGGAACACTCCTGAAATAATTAAAGTGTTCCTTTTATTTTTTTTAAACATGTGTTTCATAAGAAATGAATTGGATTTGCTATTTTAATATGACAATATCTAGTTAGCTTTGCATAAAAACAGGGATGTTATAGCATAATTATTGAAAGTGTACAGCTTTTAAACATATGTTTCATAAAGCTGAATTCAATTTTCTGAAACACGACAATGCCAGTCACTCGGTGAAGTGCAGAATCTGGAGAGTTTGATTATCTTGATCAGCACAGCCCAAGTCTCCCTTCCCCATGGCTGCACAGGTACGCTCAAGCAGTATGCAAAGGAAGCCCGCATCTGCGGAGTGCTGTCCCCACCCCACTGGTGTGGGTGGACTTGCTACTGCCCTTCAGGTCAGCCAGGTAGCCACAGTGACATTAATTCCCCAGGACAAACTAACAGCCAAGCAAGTGTTGGGTGGATCTGAACAAAACCCTGCTGTCTCCCAATCGAATGAGCTCATTTATGGAGGCCCGGAGGGTCCATTTGGCTTTGTGTCTCCATCCATCTTCCCTGTGTAGCCATGCTACCAACCGTTCTTAAACATCCTGTTGTTTTACAGACAATAAACTGCTTTTAGCCAGGCAGCCTGGGTGCTTCTGCGTTACAACAAGTTGAGGAAGTCAGTAAGAGAAGTGCTCCTTATCAAGACTTCGCTGGAAAAGCTGGGTGTTGATTCCCAAAGAGACAGGTGGTTTGCCTAAAGGGAGTGATCTGGAGAGGTGGCCGTGGAGGGCTGTGAGCCCCACAGAAAGCACTAAGGGTAGGGCCATCCTTCCCTGCATAGCTGCTTCCTCTATTCATCTGTGTTGCTGAGATTAAAAGAAAAGATTTTGAGAAAAAATGACAAGATGTGCGTTAACCTATATTGCCATGTGAGCAGACTCTGAATTCAGGAAGAAAAATCTCTTTGCCAGAGTATAAATTATAAATCAGATGGGTTTAATTGACAGGTAGACTTGTTAGTTTGCTGTATTCACAGAAATAACATCAGTGTATCCATAAGAAGCTGAACTTAGAAAATGTCCCTATGCCCTGAATTAGCTTAGATGCAATACCGTAATGTTACTCAGTCTAAGTTCACACACAGGTTCCCAGTCATGGGAGTGTCCTCTAAACAGGAAGTAGAATGTTGAACATTTAGAATACATCAAAACATACATTTTCTCCTCAAATCAACGTAACACAGAAGTGGCAATGGTGGTCAACACAGAAATTTCCTATGAGGCACTCAAAAAGCAGGGATCTGCAGGCTGTCGTTGTTAGAAAAGTGATTACTGTCAGTGTTGGGCAGCTCCTATACTCACAGAAACCCCTGTAGTCCTTGGGAATCTAAGCTGGAGAGATAAGAGAGCCAAGATGTGATAAGGACTCAGAAGGGTCTGAATTTAGAAGGTGCTTTGAGGACACCCACTCCATGGGGCCCTCCGATGTATTAGCAACTCAAATTTACAGCAAGAAACATAATATGATTAGAAAAAGTAGAAACGTAGTCCAAACTACCTGACACCTGACTAAGGGAGAGGGCACGGGCTCTGAAATGGCAATGGTGGCTTTTCAGAGGTGGCTGCAGAGCGGTGACAGACCCCCGCTGCCCACGGTGGCCCCTCTGAGATCCCACTCCTCACACCAACTCCTTCCTCAGACACGCAGCTGCAGGGCAGGGCCGTGGACACCGCCTGCGCAGGAACAGTGGAGCACTGGCCCTCCAGCCTGCCCACTCTGCTCCAGGGTACCCTGCGTAGCTCTGGCCCCTCGCCCTCCGTGTAGCTGGCCTGGCTCCCCACTTTTGCAACTCCCCGGCTCCCCAGTGGCCCCACTGACACACCCTGTATAACTTGACTCCAAGTAGGCTCTGCCTGATGGGTATTGGTGCAAATGCTATCTTAGGGATATTTTTTAGGAATTTGGGGAGATGGAAAATTCACAAATGAACTGGAAATAAAAAGTTCTCCCTAGACAAGCATGTCTATAATCCCTAGCCCATGTCTATAATCCCAACACTCCAGGAGGCTGAAGCAGGAGGATAGAAAGTCTGAGCCCAGCCTGGCCTTCTTGGTGACTTAGCAAGCAAGACCTTTCCAAATAAACAAATAAAGCACCTTGGGGTTTAGGTCAGCACAAAGGCCCCAATTCCTGTGCCCAGCACCACACAGAGTCAGTCCTCGCCTGATTCATGAAAGGGGAGACTTATCCTCAGGCATGGTGCCACTGCAGGTGAACAGATGCCCCCACGGTAGCTCCCACAGCCTGCTGCCCTCCCCGGTGCTGTGGTGGGAGTCGTTCCTCCAGAAGTGTCCCCAGGGACTAACAGAGCACTGTGACTTGCGGCAGGACACCATCAGAGACTTGGATACTGAGCTAGGGTTTAGTGAAGATGCCCAGAGGAAGCCAGCAGAAGGGTCTGGCTGCCAGTGGCTCTGGAGAGAGCAGGAGACCCAAGACGGGGGCGGGGTACCAGCTGCAGGTGCACAGGAATCCTGAGGGGAGGAGCAGCCTCCTTGCACCCTCGGGAAAACACCTGGGCACTCCAGCAGCAGTGGGGGGTATGGCTCCCTGTGTCAGGAGCGAAGGCTGGAAGCCCAGGTGGCACCAGAAAGGTGTGTTCCTGCCTGGCCCCACAGCAGCCCTCCCATCTGGCCTGACTCCCCAAACCCTGTCTTCAAACATTTACTGCTGGTTTTTAATAGTTCTAGCAGTTTCTTTTCTTCATTTTTATGTTCCTTGATCAAGTGAGTATTTCAAATCTTTTTTCTCAGTGCACATTCATTAAGCACTCTGGTGGGCTGCTAACCACGTGGGTTTTATCTGGCAGTCATGTGGGAGTTCGAGGACCCATTTGGCACTGATAGTTCTTGGTAGCTCATGTGTCAGTGAGATTTTACTCACAAAGGCTATGTCACAACTTACTTTAGAATGGTGGCTATTTTATTCTTTCTTCTGTCTTTGTAAAACTTCTACACTGTGAAAACGATGGCTCTCCATGGCTGATTTCGGATTACACCAGCCCCTCCCATCGGGGTAGAGGTGTTATGTGGGGGAAATGGAGAAGAAGAGGTCTACAGAACCCCAAGCCTCTTCTCCTACAGCAGGGTGGTTCTGGGCCTTCAGACTGTCTTCCTCATACACAGCCCAAGCGATCGCAGAGTACTATCCAAGCAGGCCAGCACATCTAGAGAAGCGAGCTGTGGAACAACACTATAGCCAAGAAGATCCCTCCCCTGGGAAGGGCACTGGACATGCCCAGCCTTCTCACCCAGGAGGTACAGGAGCAGTTGTCCTCAGGTCTCTGGGTTGGGATGGAAGCAGATCTAAGTTTAGGGGTTATAAGAATGTTAAAAGTGAATGCCCAATATTGTCCAAGCCATCTTGCTTCCGCCCTATGCTGGTGGCCGAGTGCTGCCACCTTGGTCTGAGAATGGAGGAAGCCGGAAGACAGACAGGTGTGTGTACGGGCCTTGGCAGGTGGGACTGGCCTCAGGGGATGTCACATGCTTCCTCAGGCTAAGGAAGGATGACACATGTCTCAGTAATGTGTCATTTTATTTATTTTTGATTTTTCTGATGAGACATAATTCCCATGTGTGAGTCTAAAGTTGGGAAACCTAGGTGCATGCACAGCGTCACATCTGAGTCCAGTAACAAAGTTCATTTCTCCTACCTACATCCAGTTCAACTCCAAAGGAATATCAGATTTTTCCATGTTGATAGTATCAAACACTGGCCATCTCTGAGTGACAATGCCAAACACATTGTCAGGGGAAGGAGAAAGTATAACTTTTCCTGTTCAGCAGCTGGGCTTAAAGAAGAAGACAGAAATGAAATTTGTGGGTAGATCCATTTCCACAATGGCAAGAGTACAAATTGTGTAATCCAACTTCAACAAGGGATTTCTCTTTATCTTAATAAGTAGTGAAATGAGTGGACCCCAATTTTCATTTTAGTTTGGAAACAAGCTTGACATTTTGGAGATGCTTATTCCAAACTCAGCCAAGTATATAAGCCTCTCCAGACTCTCAAATCTTCCTGGGAATTGCACCAAAAGAGATTTTTTGGGGGTCAGATTTTTAGTCCTTCCAGATTCAGGACCAGTCTCTCCATGGATCCCACAATAACTCAGTATCTCATCCAATCCAGAAGAAAAGAAAAAAATAACAAACCTGAGAGACTTTAGGTCTATAATTCACATAAAGTTTCAAGGAAGTCCTACCTGTATCCAAACCTGACATTGCTTCCAGCAAGTTGGAATGCTTTCCCTGTTACCCATGTGCTTTAATCCCAAGGTACAGGACAAACATGTTTCCACCTGGCCAAACTCTTCAGACGAAGGAAACTGGTGAATAGCAAGGATTTCTGGTATTCGGTTGCATACACTTTGTATTGCATCCATTTTGCCAAGTATTTCCTTACCTTTGCAGTCTTTCCTAGCCCAGGAGATGAGCAGTGTCCCAGACACCCTCTGTCAGTTGGAAGAGAACACGAAGAACCAGTCAGCCACACTGGGCAGCTTAGCTCAGATTCATTTCATTTCCTTTCAGTCTTGCTCAGTATAGTCTGCTCTACTTGGGCTCAATTCCATGGTATTTTTGAGTCTTTGTGGGCTTCTCTGTGTCCAAAGATGTAAGCTGGGTAAGTGGAACTCACATTCACAAAGGAAACCAGTGCGTTAGATGAGTCACTGTAATGAAGCAAATCCCAGAGGCGAAGCGAGACAGCTGGACACCTGCAGGGCCATCCGCAGGGACACGGGCAGGGGAAGCGATTCGAGTGGCTGTTGTCCGCTGACACTGGGCCTGAACCCCATCTGCAGGGGTTCAGGGGGGAAAACCCAGAAGCAACCAAGGGTGCTCCAGCCCCTCCCCTTCTGCCCCACATCAGCGTGGCCAAGTAGACAAAATGATTCGCTGGTTCTCCTAGCTGCCCAGGGAAGGTTGCTGGGTTTCCCTGAGTGGAGACGCAGAGGCACACATGTGTGAGGAAGAGAAGGCTGGTTCCAGGGTTCTGGGGACCAGGCCACTCCGTATTTGAGACTAACACATCCAGGAAGCAGCTTTAAGACTTCCTGGTGGCTGTGGACTTACAAAAACAAAAGCGCAGACTTAGGAAGAACCTGTGATTCATCTGTTTTTAAGAAGGGTCTCTGCCAATGTTCAGAGGCTGGGGTATTAGTTTGGGCAATATAAATGGATCAGACTGTCAGCCAGCAAATATTTCTTGAGCTCTCCTTCCATGTGGTGGCCACCAAACTGGAGAAATGAAGGAAAATAAAGATGAATTAAGTAACTGTTCTACCTTTGAGGAATAAGAACAGGGCTGTGGAAAAGGCTAAGCCCAAGATAGTATCCCAGGGCTGTGGATCCTGGGAGATTAAGTGGGGGCCCTTAACCATCAGTGCTGGCTTAATGTGGGGGGACAGAGGGTCACTTGGGGATTCTGTTTTCTTCCCTCTAAGATACTGTACAAGTGACAGAAATTAATATGATGCTGATGACCACCGGAATCCCAGGGATTGCAATTTAGCCATATTCGCCTCAGACTGCCTTCAAGTCACAGTGAAGGGCACACGTTGTGACACTGGCCGTGTTGGCAATTTTTAGAAGCTTTTTAAAAGAATTTTTGTTGCCGAATATTGAACTTGGGACCTTGCACTTGCCAGGCAGGCAGCGACACCAGTGAGCTAAATCCCCAGCCCATCTGTGTGGACCGCTGTACAAATGTATTCCTGGTATCAAGTGCACTCACCTGGCTGTGCTGACATCACCACCGCTTTTTCATCTCTTGAAGCTCAAAGTCCGTGCCGTCCCTCTCTGCAGACCCAGCACCCCAGGCCCTTTCTGTCTCCATGAATCTAAATGCTTCAGCTATGGGAGAGAAGTGACTCATACAGTGTGCGTCCTCGGGGACTGGCTTATTTCAAATACCAGTGCCCTCAGGATTCAGCATGTTTTGTCAGGGTTTCTTCCTTTGGAGGACTGAATAATTTCCAACACGTGAATATACTACATTTTTAATGGGCCCTGGATCAATCCAACTTTTGAACATTGCAAATGATGCTGCTAAGAACACAGGTGTGGCTGCTTAAATTTGCTCCTGTCCAGGCCCCTGAAGGCACCAGCATTCTGTGGAACCACTGCGCATCTTCCTGGGGTGTGTCAGGGAAATTGTCAACTTACGTGTGTTTCGACGACTTTTCATATTTTGTTGTGCTTTAAGAGTAGCACAAAATTTGCCACTTTATTTGCAAAAATTGAATAAGAATATTGGTATCTCAAAAGACATGAGGGAGAGAAGGAGAAAAGAAAGTCAGGATTGTAGCAGGATGTGGTTGAGAATCAAGGTATGATTTTTTTGCTAATTCTGCCAGTAACTATTGTGCTCTGATTTTCTTTCCCTTTACTTATCTCACTCTGCACCAGAGACGAGATAAATTCGCAATGAATTGTAAAGGAAATTTTCCAAACAGTGTGTTTTCTGTGGAAGTGCGAGCTTCATGCTGGGACAGCCCCTGTAAGAGGAAAGGCGCCCACTTTAATCAGTACAACCCGAGCTGTAACCACAGCCCGAGATACCGCATCACAAACCCGGCTGGGACCAGGGGGCAGATGCCGACACTGTCGATGGAGGCCAACTCGGCCAAGCCTGCCATGCCCAACAGGTGCCTTCTAGAGTCACCCCAGGCGGGGCCTTCCAGTGGGAAGCAGGAGGGCAGAGGGCAGGACGACTGTGCACTCACTGCCCTGCCCGGTGGAGGAGGTGAAGGCAGCCGGCCCTCTGCAGTGTAGCACCTGGTTCTCTGGGCCGGGTCACCTCCGGACCTCCCCCCATCCCACCCACTACTCTTAGGGAAGGAAGGTGATGGGGAAAAGTCCTGCTTCTACACGGGGGAGCAGCTCTCAGTCACTCGTAGCAGACATCAGAACTGGAGAAGCCTGGTCCCTTGTGATTCTGGGGTTTATCATGTTTCCCAAACAACACTGAGTATCTCCAGAACACGAGAGGATATTTCAGGCTATCTGGTGGGTATCCTGTGGTTTTCTAGAGGATATCTATCCATGGCTGTCTGGAGGACATCCCTTAGATATCTAGAGGATATCCCATGGCTCTCTGGAGCATTTCCCTTGTCTATCTGGAGCATTTCCCTGTCTATCTGGAGGATATCCCATGGCTCTCTGGAGGATAACCTATGTCTACCTGGAGGATATGCCTTACTTTCTTTGGTTTTTCCCCTTGCCTTTTGCCAGATTCCACCTTACTTTTGTTCTCATTCTGCTGTTCTTTCTCCTTGCTTTCTTGGAATGCTCTTCCTGGCTCTGGGAGGCCCACGTGTACCCTGTGGCAGGGGTAAGGAATGTTAGGCCTGGACCTGGGGAAGCCACCAAGGACATCTGTATTGGGCTAAACCCAACAGGAAGGTCATGCACACAGCTACTCTTGCTGTAGACTTCATCCCCACTGGAGACAGTGTCAGTGGCCCAAGGGCCACCTGAGCTTTTCCTTTTAAATTCAGGGTCAGATCAAGCATACTTGTCAGCATCATGAGAACACAACAGCTGGTCCGCTGGTCTGCAGACTGGGACTGCTCGTCAAGGTCCTGATTGGGAGAGGGTGCAAAAACCCCAGAAGCTGGCTGTGCTCTTCAACCTGCCTGGCAAGCAGCACAAACCACCACGACACATGAGCAGTGCCAAGAGGCATTTTCTGTTTCATGTGCAAAAGTACAAATATTCCATTACTGATTCCGAGAGGAAATGTGTGGAGTGGGAACTTAAGAGTCCAGCTGAGTGAACCCTGGGGACAGCTTACGGGATGGAATCTGAGCACAGATGTGGACTGAAAACAGATGTTGTTCATGAAACCAAAAAATAAACTACATGAGCATGTTCAGTCAAAGCAGCAGCAGGTTAACACGGGACAAAGGGCAACACACAGAAAATGTGCAGTGGTGTTTGTGCTGCTGGGGAAGACAGAAGTGGGGTTCTCAGAGGGACAAGAGGCAGTGGAGGAGGAAAGCACTGCCTCTGAGCCTTCACGGATGGAGGGACAGGAGAATGGCGGGGAGAAGCCACACACTCATCTCTTACATGGAGTCATGGGGCCCACAGAGCACACCCTGCTCTTCATCCTGGTGCAGACTCTCCCGGCTTGTGTCAGGCAGGCGACTTCTTAAACTGGAGAGACTCCGCCCTCGCTGGTCTGTCACTGCTGTCAGCGGCACTTCCTCTATTTCACTTGCGATGAGCAAAGTGCTAACTCAGACCTTTCATTCTGTCCGCGCCAGAATGGTTTGATTCCCAGTGCAGTTTCCCCAGAAAAGATTCCCACGGGAGAGCTTTAGGAGAATTCCCTGTTTTTAACTTGGCTTCCAGAAAGAGGCGAGATGCAAATGCCTCCACTTTGTCCACTGCTTCCAAAGGGAAAGGACCGGACAGCTTCTGCTATCTGAACTCGTGGTTCTCTGGAGCGACCAGGTGTGGAGCAGGCAGTAGACCTCAGCAGTCTCGGCCAGTGACTGGATTTCCAGGGCATCTCCACTGCGTGTCCTCCTGCAGACATCTTCTCGCATGGCGCAGGCACAGTGGGCAGCACACTTCCAGTGTCCAGAGCCAGGCAGTGGGGTGAGAGGAGCTGCTCCTGTCTGCTGGTTTGAACACAGATTTCTCTATGAAGTACACAGGGTGAGTGAAAGCCCAGAAAGCCAGGCCTCCTTCCCCACCCCACCCATGGCGTGGAAGAAGAAATAATGGGGTCCACAGTTTCCTGTCTTGAGGTTCTTCCAGTCCCTGCCCCCCATGGCAGGATTGTGTCCCATCATCATGGAAACAAGTCTCCCGCACCCCGCGGACCACCTGCTCTGCACCCAGAGTCTGACCCAGGAAGGGGCCCAGGGGACAAGGCCGGGCAGTGTCCTGAGAGTCCTGTGGGCTGGCAGCTCCATAGCATGCTCTGCTGTGACCGGAAGAAGGACCTGAAGAGCAGGAGCTGTTTCTCAGCAATTAGCAGAGGGGCCTTAAGAAGGGGTCTAACACTCAGCACATCAAGTCCGAAGACACCTCCACATATTTCTGGGGTGCTTCTGGACTGAACCGAGCAATCATCCCATGAGCATGCACAGATATCTGCAGGGTGACAGGCCCCGAGGAGTGAGGAAATGACTCTGGAAATGACTTTGTGCAAGGCCTGAACATTCTTCACTGGGCGTCCTGTGTTCAGTGCTTCCCAGGCATGGGCATTGTCCTCTGAGCAACTCTGGGTCCACAACGGGATGGGGACTTCCAGCAGCAACCACAGAACGAAGTTGGGAAGGAGCTCAATTTCCCTTGTAGCTCTCACCCACACCATTCCACTCTAAACGTCAGGTCCCGAGCAGATCATATGAGCACGTACAGGGTGCAGAACCATGCACCTGAGGTCCCTGCATGGATGTGTGGTCTCAGCAGCAATGTCCCCTGTGCTGAGCAGTCAGCTCCATGAGGACCTGGCCCAGCCTCCTGCCCTCAGGGGCTCCTGCGGGGTCTCCAGGCCTGGGACACCTTGCATTCCATCTTGTGCTCCCTGCCACACTGATGGGTGAGGAACCCAGGATCAAGCCCTGATACTTTAACTCTCAGCCCCAGAGGGGAGAAAATGAACTTTGGAAGAAATAAGATAAAACACTTCAGTGAGATACGGGAACTCTGTTTTTACTTCTTTAGCCCTTGCAAAGCCCAAGCTGTGCCATGGGTGTGCTTCCCACTGGAGTCCATGTGACTGGACAGCCTTCTGTGTGGGTGGCTGGGAGACACAGCACCCTGCTAGCTCTCATTCCCATCCCCTCCCTCTGCCCCACCTGACCAGCACCAGGCAGACATGGTAGGAAAAGACAACACTGAACATCCAGGGTGGCTGGGGGCACCGTGGAGTCTTCCTGAAGATTAACAAGCTTGACTTACTGGCTGCTCCCTCAGGACCCAAGGGCCCTGGCTTCCAGGGAGGGGGGAGTGTGTGCTCAGCACCCCAAGGTGCAGACCCCAGGCCAGTGGGCATGGCCATGCTGGGCAGTGTGGCCAGGAGGGGACGCACTCTCTTGCCCCAACTTCCCAAGTGACCCCCAATACCCTCACACAATAGACTCGTAAATTGGCAGAAAAGCAGCATAATAGACCTGAGCCTGTGTGCTCAAAGGGGCTCCGAAAGCCGCCAACCCATACAAGAAGAATGGGACAAGCCGAAGGGTCGCAGAAAGATGAATCACCACCACGATGCAGATTTAGCAGCTCAGGTGAGAAGATAAATGTGTAAAACACTGCGTCAAAACCCATGGCGTGGCTCACGCAGCAATGCGGGTCAGTAATTGAACTTCGCTCTAATTATCCTGGGGAGATAATATTAACTTGTGGCGGGGGGAGAGGAGTCGGTCCAGAAGTCCTCCCTCTGTGGGCTGCTCCTAGCTCGTGTTATTGAAATATGATGGCTCCATTTTTATCCTGTCATAATGACAACTGATGTGCTTATTTTCTTTCTGCGCCTCTAGGGGATGATGAAATAGTAAGCAAACATTCCTTCTGGTGAAAGAGCAGCGCTTTATCACGCTGGCTGTAGCTCTGAGAAAGCGCTCCCTACTCCACTGCAATTCAGGGGGCTGTGCTGGTCCTCGCTTGGCCAGGCGGCCTTGTCTTCTCCAGGGCTTCAGACCTTCTTGGCTCCAAAGCACAATTCCGTTGCATGGGTCTTGAGATTCTTTTGCACCGAACCTTTTAACTGCTGCTGTTGATGTGGAAGGAGTAGAGATCGATGAAAAACTGAACTCACTGGGCTACTCTTTATAGCCCACTCTCCAGAACCAGCACCCCACTTCCTGTGAGGGGGCCCTGGCTGCCTGCCAGCTCTCTGTCCATCCATGCTCTGCTTGGCTTCCCACTCTGTGAGGCTTCACAGATGTGTCCTTTATCCTCAGACGCATTCTTAACACTCTGAACAAATGCAGGAAGCAAAGCCCTGGGCCAATAACTTGAGGGGAAAGTCCGGTGACCCTCAAAATGCACGCTGGCTTCCAGGTTGATCTGGGTTGGGGAGTGGATGTCAGGGTGTTAGAAGAAAGGGTGCAGCACAGAATGCAGGAGGAAGAGCAAAAAGAGCAGAGGGAGGCTGCGGGGTCCCTTCTGGATCGCTACGGAGCCTGTGTTGACCCCAGAAGCCATGTGTGAAGTCCACAGGCATTTAGCAAGCACAGGTGTCGGTGGGTGCCTCTGAGGAGCAGCTGTGGGGGAGAAGGGTGTGAGGGGAGTGCACAGCCACCGCTCCCGGAGCCTCTCTGACTGGCCAGTTCATGAGGATTTTACTTCTTGAGGAGATGGCAGTAAATAGAGGCACTCGGAAACTCTCCACCCTTCCCAGGGTGGTTACACTGCTTCGAAAGCTAGTTGATTTAATTGCAAACAGAAATCTGGGGTAAGTGCATCTACTGTAGCCTTCCTTCGATGCTGACCCTAACCTTTTGATGCCCAAAGGTGGCCTCTGAGGGCAGCAGGGTCTGCGGGGCTGGGACATCCGGGGCTGGAGTGGCTTTTCACTGAAGTCGGTTTGGCACGGAGGTGGCTCTGCTCGAATTTCTCTATGGTCACACAGCTCTCTCCTCTCTGTCACACTGATTCCAGAAGCAGACTGTGAGTCACCACTCAGGCAGCGTCACCAGTGGGAGGAACAAAGGATTTCCCTGTCTATACTTCTTTTTGGGTTTTCTAGTCAATCTTAGCACAGGAACGGTGGCACTGAACAAAAACCCTGGGCAGGGGAGTGTCCCTGGCCAGAGACCTGGGGTGCAGAGCATCATAGGAATTGAAGGAGAAGAACAAGTACAGAAAACTGGCTCAAATCTGTAAGCTGCACACAGCTACCAAAGACACTGTCCTTGCTGTGAGGACGCAAGTAGACAGTGTGACAGGACCCTTGTGAGGCCTCCTCGTCCCCTCAGGCTGCCCTATTTCCCGAACACATGAATATCCACACCTCACGGCCGCTAGAGTGAATCAGCTGGCGCACACACACTGCCAGTCCCAGTCGAACAGCCCAGAACCACCCCACAGTCTGAAGACTCAAATGTCTTTCATGGTTTTCTAAGCGTAATTGAAGGCCCCGAGTCTCTGTAGCGATGTCCCTATCAGTCGGGAAGACAAAGCAGCCCTCCAAAAAGACACCAGGTCATATTTCTATGACAGCTCGTGACAGCCCCACACAGCCCAACAGTCTGCAAAGTAGTATATATTTTAAGGGCTCCTGGTAATTTATGTTTTAAAAGATCCTCCCTACATAGCTGCAGTATATAATGGAAGGTCCTGATGTCTGTAACGTTCATAACAGCTGAGATTCCCCGGCAGTGCTACACAACCTGCCATAAGTTATAGCCTGAAATTTGTCCCGATGGTCACGTATTCATGACAGGTTTATCTCCAAGAGAAATCCAGAGGGCTTGTGGAGCACTAAGCCCACTACACTTGAGGTAGGGAAGGCCTAGTGCCCCTCTCCCCCACTCGGGGCAGGTGGCTGAATAGGAAGCTGCCCATTTATTCTACCAAGCTGAGGCTTCCTTCTTTAAAGCACCTGCGGGTAATGACTACAGGCACCTCTGTGGACATGCCAGGCAGCATTCTGCAAATTTCACCCCAGACAGCAACTGGTAACTGCTAATGCCACCGGCCAACATCACGTGTTTCCCTCTTTGTAGCCCGGGTCTCGGCTTTGCGGAGTAGGGGGAGTCCCCAGATCTTTGCAGCTAACCCTGAACACAGGACTAAGCTCTGGCAAGAAGAGAGGGAGGGTATAGGGTGGTAGATGGTGGGGACTGTGCTCTGAGGAGGTGGCATATGTCCTTTCACCTCCTTGCCTGATGCCTCTTGAAATGTGCCCAGAAGACAGGGAGATGCCTGTCACACAAGGTGGCCAACACCAGGTCAGGGAGGAATAGGAGCCTGAACCCGAGGAGCCAGCCATGGTCCATAACTTCAGGACTGTGACCTGAGATGGGCCTGGGGCTCCGAACAGGGCCAGAGAGCAGAGGTGGGTGCCCGACTCTGAAGGCTGTTGCCAATTCCTGCTGGGTGAACGCGCCCGTAGACAGTGTAAAGGGAGCGACACTGCTCTGCTCCAGTGAAGTTTTCTTCACAGAAACAGGATGGGGTCTGGAACTGCCCCATAGGCCACAGTTTGCTCTTTCTGTAAGTAAGACAGTTTTTTGCAAGGTGGCTTTGTTCAAGCCTTGCTCTCTGGGTCACGACTGCTCACCATCCAGCCTGACCCCGGGACTGTCAGAACTGGGGACTGAACTAAGCCGAGCTCTACAGTTACACGGCCGCATCCCAGCGCTACTTTTCATTTCTGTTCTGCTGAGTCCCCCCGGCTGGCCATAGCCTGCTTCCTGAGTAGCCCAGCCCACGGTTCTGAGCCACGCAGCCTTTTCCTTTCTCTCCCCGTCCTTGCCTGGCCTCAAGTGCTCCCCAACGTCCTCTCCTGCTCTAACACGTCCTTGTTCCGCCTCCCTCTCCTCTCCATTCCTTTCCGTTGCCTTTAGCATCTTCCTTCCCTGTCGAACTCCGATCCGTGTTGGACCTGGGCATTCCAGGACTGCAGCACGGGAACCTGTCAAGTACAGCAAGCCTTGTTTCCCACTGACTACCGCATTTCTAAAAGGGTTTGTCTAAAAGTTCAGAAAAACAAAAACGAAATACTTTTCACTGAAAATGAGCATCGAGATCTGGGCTGGGCTCGGCGGGGAGAGACCATGACAGGACAGGCCTCCGCCTGCTGGGCGGGAGTGGCCTGCCCCCACAGCGTGTGACGTAAGCACCCCCCGGAAACAGTCACTGCGGGCCTGACTGATCGCCCTGCTCTGCTCTGATTCACTGACAACTTCTATTTGTGCAGGAAGTAGGGGGTGCACCAACTGGAATGTTATTTGCTGCTAACTGTATAGTTTTCGTAATCTAAGGAGATTCTATTGCCAAAGTTTGGTGAAAGTTCTTTTTTTTGTAAAAATTCAAGAGAAGATACTTTTTTTTTTTTCGATGTCACAGGAGTGGAGGACCTCACTGCAGGATTCAGGAGGATAAGGTCGGGATCTCCTCCTCTGGCTCCTGTCCTGCGTGGGACACATGGCCTGTTACTGACAGATCTGTGTTAGGTGAGCAAAAGAACTGATGAAATAATTCAACCAGCTCATTGGACTTATCCTTACTTTCTTCTCTAGCCTGTTAAGAGAAAAAATTTTTATGTAATTATTTCAAAGCCACAATGAAATTGGGATGATAAGTGGAGAAAATATAGTAGGAGATTTGCATTTAACAATAACAGATAATTATTCATTAACATAATCATATTATGTAATGTGTCATTTGTTAATTATTCTAAAGTTCTCAAAACTAAGCATCTCAGATCCTATAACTATTTCAACATCAATTAGAAAGATAAAATTTGCGAAAACAAAATGAAGAACGGGTGAGCCTCCTTCCCTGCAAATGTCTGGAGCGCTTCAGAACAATGTGCAGTGCAAAGCACTCCTGGAATGTGAGAGTGAGCGTGTTAAAGGGAGGCACGGGCATGGTCTTTGGTCCCATTAGCGTCCTGCTGAGTGGGGCCCATGAGTTGCGAGAGAGACTTAGAAGCCAGCAGCGCCTGCACCGATAGTTACACTGTGGTGCAGGCTGATCTGAGGGAAGGAGTTAAGCCCCGTCACATCTCGAGTGTAGACAGCAGACAGATGGCGAAGGTTCCTCCGAGGAGTTAGCATTTGACTTAAGCCTCTTGAGGATGTGCGTGGTTGAGGCACAGGGAGGACAGGATAGGGACTGAACAAGGCCAGGGTCAGGCCACTGTCCTGCCAGGTCGCTGCTCCAGGAGCCAGTCGGTGGGTGGGGATGTGGAGGCAGCCCTGGGAGCGCACAGGGGCATCAGCCGGCTGAGTGGGCAGTCGGCACCTCGGGAGTCTGGCCTGGCCCTCATTCCCTCTCGGCTCTGGAGAAGGCTGCCCCTGGAGGTGTCCTATGGTTGCACTTGTCCTGCTCTGCGACCAGCCCTCGAGCAGAGTGACCGTGGCCAGGGCAGGCTGCATGCACAAGGTCCCCACACAGGGGCAGCAAGTGGTACCATGGCACCCACCACGTGCTTACCACACATGGGAAGGCAAACTGGCAAACAGATTCAGGGGAACGACTGCAAAGAAGTGCAGGGCAGTTTTTTATTGTTTTCAATGGAAGACATGTAATTTCGGAGCTATTTACTACTTAGTCTTTATTGATTACATGGAATTCAGACTCCACATGACAAGGTTAAATGCCAGAGATGCACCTGTGTGAGAAGATTTAACAAGACCCTTAGGAAGCTTATGGCATCCAAGTCGAACTCTTTGCAGAGAATATACAAGATGGAAATACCGGAAATTCGGGGGAAATGACCCCTAGTCAGAAAGCAGGGGAAACAGTGGCACAGGGAGAAGACCAAATGCTGAAATCGACCGACACAGCTGTGAAGAGAGTGAGTGTCCTTCCGCAGTGGCCGGCCAGGCCCGGGAGACGACAGACAGCGGGCTGAGCAGAGGCCTCTCGACAGAGAAGGGCGAGAGGCTCCTGCAACAGACACCGTGCTGTGTGGGACCTGAGATCAGCACAGACGAGCAGTGTGAGTTGTGTGCTTCGTCAGGGGACACTGGGGCCCGCGGTGTGTCACATGCTGGGCATGCGCAAGGCACAGGCTCACATTCCATGTGTGTAAGCACGTGCAAAGGAAGACACCAGGCAACCATTCCAGGTGCTGTAAGCAAAATAAAGTGTACAGGAATCAAAGGTTATAAAGGTTGCTATTTCACATAGTGAGTTCTTAGAAGCACACACTGACCAATGACGAACAAGGAATGACAAGAATGGAATCCATGCATGGAAACACCTCACCCTTCCTTCCTGCCTCTCTCCCTCCCTCCTTTTCCTTCACTTTTTGAGAGAGTCTCACTTCTTGCCCATGGTGACCTTGACCCTACTAGACTGAAGGGATCCTCCTGCCTCAGCCTGCGTGGGACTGCACACCTGGCTTAGGGTACCACTTTTAATTCATTCTCCTCTGCCTTCCCCACGCATGCCCTGCACTAGCTGAATGTTCACTTTGGGAAAGGCAGTGTGGCTCTGTGGCAGGAAGTGGCTAGTGCCTTCCCAAGGACAGCAGGCGACACCTGGGGAGCGGGAGGGCGGCTCTTTCCTCGCTGTCTCGCGTGCCCTCCCAGGGAAGCACAGAGGCTGACCTCCCTGGCTTTGGCCTTCACAGGAAACAAGCAGGGCACGCTCTTGGGATCGGCCACAGTGAGCCCCTGCACTGCCATGTGCGTGCTGTCACGAGGCAGCACATGCAGACACCTGCGTGTGGGCCTCTCACAGGGCTCCATCTTGGCCTGCTGCCCTGCCATCCGGCCGCTGTGCCCTGCCTACCCTTACTCCATGTCCACTCCCTGCTAGAGTCCGTATCCCTGTGTGAGGAGCTCTCCAAAGGGTGCTAAGCTCAGCACCAAGCTGGCCATTTTCCAGTGTCCTGGAAGGCAAAGACTGCGAATAGGGGCTCCAGTGAACAGTGCAGACAGGCAGATCTCCAAGAGATCCATTCCGTAGAGAGAATGCGGGGTTTGGGGACTCAGGAGGGTGTCTCCGTGACAGTGGGTAGACAGGGACATCTGACTGTATTCCTAGGGAGCTTGTCCTCAGAACTAGGCCTGAGTGACCCCATGCCATGTTCTAAAGCCCTGCTGGGCCTGGGGAAACATCCTGATGCCCCTCTGCAGCTGGACTTTCTGGCCCAAGGCAGAATGTTTGGGTAGTCATCGGTGGACCAGAGAGGACAAGGTGAGGCCCACGGAGCTCGCAGCCTGCTGGGCTCTGGGAAGGAGCTTTCCCTGGTCAGCATGGGTCCTCTCTCTCCAGCTCACAGTGTGCAGTTTCAGCCTCAGAGTGGAGACTTGGAGCCCGTGTCTCTGGCTATTGCTACCATTCACCTCCACAGCTGTTTCCTCAAAGTGCAGAGTAAGTCTTCCTCGCAGAGGCCTGGTGCAGTGACCTTGCTGTGCCTAACCCTGTCACTCAAAGCTCCCTGCCAGAGTGGCTCTTCACCTGCAGTCCCCAGGAGGCCAGGTGCTCCCCAGACCTCTTCTCCCTGGCCTGGGCGGTGCAGTGCGTCGGGGTCAGTCCTTTGTACTTTGTTCTGATCTCACTCTGATTAAAGAACCCATGGCCTTTGTGGGAGTCTAGAGGACAGTGATGCAGATCCCACCCATGGGCCAGTGGACATTTTTGTCCTTCTGTAGGAATAATGTTAAATTTTAAATATGTTGTTTTCATTTACAAATTTCTCCTGATTTCTACTTGGTGTAGCATTTTTGTTAACTACTGAAGGTTATTTTTTCCTCTACCAAATATCCATTTACATGTAAACTCTAATCTTTAGGAATGATGTCATCCTATCCTAATACATTTCCTGGCCACCAAGAGTGTAAGGTTAAACACTGCGAAATGCAAACACATTAGCACAGGTTTTTGTGGTAACTAGCTACTGTGAGAGACAAGAGTAATCTCACACATAAACGATGTGGCAATTAGAGCGACCCAGATCAGAGAAAAATAGCAGAAGTGCTAAAAGACCGCATGGCTGGTGCAGGTCTCCCAAGGCTGTGGCTGAAGCAGGGAAGGAGCAATAAATATCACATCTTGGCCACCTGATTATTTTAGGCTACTTGTGGTATGAAATACGCTAATAACAATTTAAAGTAAAACGCCACCCTATGAATGTTAAATTTTAAACGCGCTGCCGACACAGCCCTGGTGTCAATAATTACGGGCCACACGGCTCCCCACAGGAATCTCGCGCGAATGCCTTTCCTACATCTCTGGTGTTTGTGATGTTTCAAGTCATTACACATGCATAACAGGAGCAGGCCAGGTTGAGTAAATTGGGTATCATTTCCCTCCTCTCTGCACAGGAGCTGAACCGGTTTTATCTCTTTGGGGAAAGGAGCTCCATTTACATCTGCCAGCTGGAATGTATAAAAGCCTAATGTCAAGAAATCCATTTGCTCCTTAATAAAAGTTATCGTAACGTCGGGACGCTTGATTTATGGAGAGGCGGCAGTCACCTCGATGGCCTGCTGCCTTCTCTTGCCTCTGGAAGCCCAAGGCAGGTCATGACATTTACACTAGGTTAGAGTAATAATGTCACCGGCTTGCGTTCCCTGACAACAGCCCATTTGTCTCATTTAAATAACGAGCACGATTGGTGGAAATTGCAGGCTGTAACCCTAACACACACACAGGAAATGACAAACAGAGGCGCGGTGAATAATAAGGCAAACCCTGACAGGTAGCACGGCCTGCTGCTACAAATGGCTGGTGTTTTGGTTCCTTGCTTAACCTTCACCCACAGATCTGATAACAGTCCAGATGGTTACGAGACAGGAGGACGGAAATGTTTCACTCGGAGTGCTCTGATAAGGACCCTGCTTCTTGGGTGGTGGCGGGCGGCACCCTCTGGATGGGCTGCAATCTACGTGGCATGCAGAGGAACAATAGCTAGAGATATCTTTGCTCTGTCCCCACACTCCCAGTAAAGAGCTCCTGAGGCCCACACAAGCGCGCGCGCGAGTGTGTGTGTGTGTGTGTGGGGGGAGAATTCCCGCAGGAAGGGTGGAAGCAGTGACAGCCCCTCCAGGGCGCCGAGGAGCTCGGTGAAGTCCTTTGCCCACTGCTTTGCGCGCAGGACGACCATGCCCGTGTGTTCTCGCAGCAGAGCCAAGACGCTGGAAACTGACAGAGCTGCTTCCTAATGGCTATTCACTGGGTTGGGGGCATTATTAGGTGTTTCGGGACAGGCTGCTCTCGTGTCTGATCCTTGTGTTACCACGGTACGCACTCAGATCTTCCCCAAGAGCCTCCTCATCCCACAGGCAGTGCCTCTGCGAGGTGCTGGGGCTACTGCGGCGCATTCGGACTGACTCACAGGCAGCAGGCGGGGATGGGCTGGAAGGGGCGGTCACCGGGGCGTGGCCTGTCTCCCTCTGCTTCTGAGCAGCACCTCAGGGCTGTCCAGGCCCCTCCACCATGCCCTTCCTGCCTTAGAGCCAGCCAAGGACAGACTGAAAATGGGAGCCAAACAAGCCTCTCCTTCCTTTAAGGCGTTTGCCTCTCAGGAACTAAGGGACTGAGAGGCCGGAGTGCTCGGCCTCTGACCCCAGGCCTCAGCAGACGCGGCGGTGTAGTCCCTCACTGCTCTTCCCAGTCCTGTCCTTTGTGAGAGTTCCAGCAAAGGCCACCAAGCACTGTGTGAGGGGCTCTGGACACACTCTGTGGGCGGCCTTGGCTTCCTGTGCTTTTTCCAGGATTTACTTGCTGCCTCGGAAGTACACCGAAAACAGGAACCGGCTGCAGAAAACCCTTCCGGGTTCCTCACACAGACTGAGCTTGGCTTGGATTTGGCGATCTTCATTCTCGTCAGCACGGATGCAAGGCGTCCGCTCTTCCTCTGACACCCTGAATTCGCCAGGACAGACGCCCTCGGTCATCATCTGCCAGCAGAGCCAGTCACACCCAGGCAGCTCATGCAGCACCTCAGGCCGCCTCCTGTTTTCCAAGCTCTAGTGGTGCCCGCTTTGAGTTGCTATTTCGAGTTGCTTTGAACATTACCCAAAGTGGCAGAACTGGGCCCGATGGGGGCTTGGCCTTCTTCCCAGACGCCCATTTGCGGCTGTTTCGAACTGTCCATTCGCCGCGCGTGACTCTGGCCACACCCTTTGTTCTCCTGTCTCCTGCTCGCTCTCCTCACTCTCCTTCCGGTCTTCAGTCTTGACTGGGTCTTGCCTCCAGCTTGAAGATCCTTCCTGCCAGTGTTTTTCTCCTCCAACTGAAGAGTTCATCAGATACGCCACCCATCCCCAGGCCTTGAGATGCCTGAAAAGAGTCTTGCCATCTGTCAGTCTCCTAGAAGAATACATGCTGTCCCTGTGGTGCCCTCCGGCTGATGCGATCGGCTTCTGCCCAGCTACCCCTGTTTTGGTACCACCTACAGTGGAGAGTTCCTCTGCCCCAGCTTGTCCTCTCTGTTAGCAACCCAGGGTGCTCAGTCCACAGCCTGAAGGCCATTCTGGTCTCATACATAGCATTACCATCAGAAAGGAGCACCGACCCCACGGCCCAGTGCATTTCCTAGCATCAGCGTCATCAGCAAGTGGTTGCAAAATATCACGTTTTTAAGCCCCTCAGGAATTGAACACCCACTTTCTCTCACCCCCTCCACCAGATGCAGGATCAGGGCCCAAAGTTCAGCTCCCTCCCGAAGTCTTTCCCTGGGGGTCTTGGCCCCATGGCAGTGCTCATGTGGCTGTCACCTGGAACCCTGTGCTCAGGGAAGATGAAGAGAGGTGGTGAGGAGGGACAGGCAGTCTGAAGGAGGAAGGACCGTGCAGTGCTGGAACAGATACTTTCAGCCTCTCCAGGGCTCAGGGTATGGTGTCTACATGGCCCGTCACCATTCAGGACGTTCTGTTGACCTTGTATTCACCTGAAATGCGGTTGTTTCCTCCGACCTATAACCTGTCGGTCTCCACAGACAGAGCCTGAGCTCCTTGTCCCTGCTGCAGCCCATCAGTATCACGCAGGAGAGTCAGCACTGACTAGGACACCTGGGTCATGCTTTGGGCTGGGGCTCTTTGTGTCCTCAGTGCCTCAGCCTGCTGGGGGCAGAAGCCTTTTTAATTCCTGGCAGTGTCACTTGCCGGCAGAAGCAAGAGGAGAGCAGATGGTTGACAGGTTGTCAAGGGTGATGTGCACCGGGAACTCGAAGGTTACAGGGGGACAGAACCCTTGTGCCCATGAGGGTCTTGAAAGAATCTGAGGTTTGCTTGGACTTCAAAATGCAAATGAGCTTTGAAATGATAACTGATAAGAAAAGAGAAAACAGAAAGAAACCTGTGGGACTTAGAAGAAAGCCTCTGCTGGGGGACAGGGGAACTGCTTCCCCGACAGACCTGGGGGTCTGGCATGCGCCTGTAAACCTTATGGGCTCAGTGACCACCTGCATCACCATGCGGTGCTTTGCTGTGACCAAACTATGGGGTCATCCCTGGAACTAGAGGTCACTCATCCTGCCCCTTGCCACCCTATTATGATATGTGGAATTTATAAACAGAGATAGCTCTGACCCCAAAGCAGAAAACCACACAACAGTCAAGAATAGCATTGTACAGCATGATTAATGTGTCTGTACTTATCCAAATAAGGTCCTAATTATACATGAGATGTGGTCAAAAAGCATGGTGAATATTTAATCTTTTAAGAAGGACAGTAAAATCTGTATTATGTTAATCTCCCTCGTAAACGTCCCCCTGGCTTTGAGCACACTCATCCCACCATTCTTACAGCTTTCTGAAGCAGCTCTGGCACCTCTTTACTGAGTGCCTTCGGTTGTGCTGTCGTGGATGCCTGGTTGTCCTGAGCTTATTCACAGCATGTGCTTTCCGCAGTCGTACGGACTCTGGGCCAGCAGGTGCCCAGAGCTAGACTAACAGTGACAAACAGACAATGTTTTCCGTAGGTTTGAAGTGTGATTCTTGGGGATGCCCTGCCAAACTTCTGGTCTCTGGGGTGACTTCTCAGCTGTGCCGAGTTACAGTGTAGAAATCTGTTTGTGCCGGCTGTGTCGCCAGGTTTTTTAAAATTTCCGTGCAGAAGAGCATGAGACTGGCAAGGAGGGCAAGGCAAGGAGGGTCCTATCCCGTGGGCCTCAGGGCACAGGGACCCTCGGACGCAGGACACAGACGACAGTGACGGAACAGGAAAGACCCCCCCACACACAGCAGGAGTCATCTCAACACTGTCCTCACCAGGTCCTTGTAATTTCTGAAAAGTCTCTGGCAGCATCCTCGAGAAAGTTATACCCATCCTGGATGGCTGTCTGCCAAACCCAGTAATCTCAACATGATTATAAATGTCCAGGATATTAAACTTCAAATATCAGAGTTAATTATGAGAAATCTGACAAAACCCTAAACAGTGCCTGAGGAGAGGAGGGGACACCCTGCCGTTCTGGGGTTATGATGCCTGGGAGGTCTTCAGAGAGTCAGTCAGAGGCTCTGCGTCCCCTGGAATTCACCACAGTCCCAGCCCTGTGGGGAAGGGGCTGTAGGACAGTGGCTTTCCAACGGTAAATATCTCTGGCACTCCAAACATGTGCTGGGATTTTCCCCTTTCTATCCTAATGCACAGAAAACCACCAATACCTACCATCACAGTGGGTTCTGTCGAGCAGTTTTGTTAAGGTGGCGGTCACGGCAGAACAATGACGGGTCTGTGAGGCTGTGGCCTGCCTGCCACTTCTGTTCAGGACATTAGCATGCACCAATCATCATGCAGGGCCGACTGTCAGGCGTCTAGCTGAGGCCTCCCGTAGTGACACATACGGAGTTAGTCACCGGAACACTGTGTCTGCTTCCTAAAGCAGTTTCCTCCTTCCGGGTCCTGGCCGTGCATCTTCTCAGGATGGCTTTCCAGAGGAAGCGGCTGAGAGTGTGAAGGGCAGCCGTGAGCCTGTCCACCAGTGCTGAGCCAGGCTGCCTGGACAGCCTTTCAGTGGACACGAAAATCCTGGAGGAATTATGTGGACTTAAATGAAGTTCAACTTCACTGTGAGATGTCAAATACAGCGGTACCTTGGTTCATGAGTTTAATTCATTGCACAGTTCTGGGAAAGATGGCCAGGTTTGCCTGGGCACAATGGCTGCCCTCATGTTTGTCACCCAGTGCAGAGTTTGCAAACAAAACATAATTTTGCTAAATGCTTCTGTGAACCAAACTGTTTACGAGTAAAAGTGTTGGTGGATCAGCACCACTGTACCCCTTCTGGAGTGTGTACCCTTACATCCAATAATATTCTTATGATGATTATCTCATTTAATTTTAGGGGTGAATTCTTCTCTGCGATAGTATAACTTGGAGAATGAGCACTTTAGGGGCCTAGAGAAGGTGCAGCCGGAACTTTCTGGGTGTCCTAGCCATCCTTTGTATTATCTTTGGGACAACCCAGGAGGGATTTTTGTAAATCACCCATGTAAAGAAAGATAACTGGAATGTCAGCTCTGTTGAACGCATGATGAGCTCTGTATAACGACAAATCATCTTTCTTTTGCATAATGAAAAGCTCCAGTAGTCTAAGAGTTAGACATTTATGAGCCTGTGTGTGTCCCCTGAGAAAGCTGGGCAAAGGGATCACTCCTCAGGGTTGTAGAGAGATTTCTAGGAAGCTGGTGGGGCCGTGATGTCCCCACAGCCAGGCTTGTACAGCACTGCGAAGCTCTGCTGCTTAGACACAGCGCCAGGCACGGGCCTGCCTTCTCGTCTCCAGGGAAGCAGGCACCACTTCTACCCTTCCTTCCCCTCAGATCCTTCCAACTGTTTTCTGCGCAGATGCGGATGAATATCCCCTTCCTGCCCATGTAGTTTCTCTGCATTCTCTGTGCTTGGCCCTGACCAGTCCGCTTACACGAGGAGGAGTACATGCGTCTCACAGATGAAGAGAATGGCTCGAGGCACCAGGCAGAAGCAATACTGCCAGTTAACTATATTGAGATGCTTATCAGGGGCAGGTGTCAGAGACACTCGCCATCCCTGTCCCAACCCAACCCGGCATTGGAGAGACAAGCGCAAAGGATGCTGGGGCCTGGGTACTGAGGAGGCTGAACTAGTAGCAGCCCTTTAATACTTGAAGTTGGAGCATTTTGGTGTGAGATGCCCTCCTCTGACAAAATGATTCCCTCGTGACCCTCAAAATGCATTTCTTCTTCAGAAAATGAAGGTAAATATTTGGAGATAGAATGGGTCCTTGAGACATCATGGGTGTCACTCTGATGTGGCTGCCAGAGATCGGCTCTGGAGGAGGGAAGATCCGAACTGTCTCCACAAAGCCAAAGCCATACTCGAAAGCGGCACAGCTCCTTCCTGTGGTAGAAAGCTTTTACACCGGGTCAAGGTACGAGCTGCACCAGCTTACTGAGCTCCTTCTCTTATCCTGTAGATCTGGGGACGCTCCACTCTGGAGACAGAATTAACTTGGATTCCTGGGGACGTCTCTTAGAAGCGCACACACCAATGCAGAGGGGAGCAGGGTGTGCATAAATGCTGCTGATGTGCGGCCCCACACACATTCACATGCAGGTTCTTGGATCTGCGAGGTGTGGGTATGAGTGGATTTGTGCACATACTGACACAGGTTCTTAAGTGCACATTCAACTTCATCTGAAGATCATCCGATGCATTTCACTCAACTCAGTGATGAGCCAAACCAAAGAATTCCAAGTTAGCCCTGAAGCTGAGGAAGTCTGACTCTTCATGAGCACCGTGCTGACCCTGGCTGCTCCAGACTCCATGTAGCACTCGGGACTCTCATGGCAGAGTGGAGCTGCCTTGCTCTGGGATGAGTTTCTTGTTGCCCGGGTGTGTTCAGCCACCATCAGCTCAAAGCCTCACGGACCACCTGCAGTCTCTTCAGGCTAGAAACACTTCTGAAGCCAAGGCTTCTGCTAAAATCTCAACATGCTCCGAAGTAGGATTCTGGGTGTAAAGAAGTACATTTACCACCTGGAGTCTGGCTACTTCCTTAGGTCGTGAATAGCCCTGTCCTTCCTTGGTGAAATTAAAGCATGGTCAGATCTCCCCAGGCCTCATCCTCCTCCCTCCATCTGCCTTCAACTCTCTTCCCTTCTGGATGTTACTCCTGAAAGACCACTTCCCAAACTCCTCTGAGACCAAGGGGCACTCCTAACAATAACTGCGTATCTGAGGACAGCCTGCCCTCATGAGTTAAGTGCATTTTTACATTTAATTAAAATAATTTCACATAATTTAATGCAATTTTTCTTTCTGAGGTAATTCTTTAAAAATCAATAAGCAGCTTTCAAAATCTTCTTTGTTAATATCAGAGTTTCATGCATTTTTCAAAAATGTCTAAGGCATTTTTATTTTATAGAACTAAACCATTCTCAAAATAGTATCACAAAACTAGAGTTGCTGAATGCTGGTCTATAAATACATTTTATTTTATTTATCCATTGTTAATCAATTGGAAGAAATTTATATTTGTAATAGCTGTTATTAACTATAGGTAGACTAAACAATTGAAAGGTAGGTGGGGTTCTACTTCTTAAAGTATCTATGTAAAATATGATCACATATCTATGACTTAATTTGAAGAAATCCCTTACCGAAGACCCAGAGAAATTGTTATGGCTTCCCCAGTCCTCTTGTCCTTCCTGAGGCCTCAGCCTAGCATTCTCAAGAGTGGATAGGCCCCTGACTCTCTGGGTAGAGGCCCTGTATCAGGCAGTGTTCATTAGGGCAAATGAGTTTCTAGATAGGCTTAAAATGGCTGCCCCAGAGTCAGGGGTAGAAAAACACAAAATGGCTGCTAGGGCACTGGAGCCAGAGATCCAATCAGAGGTGGGAGGCCTACAGCTCACTGCACAGTCCACAACAGAAAGCTGAAGAGCCTGTGGTGGAAGTCTGAAGGAACTGGAGATGAAGGTCTAAAAGCAATGGTGAAAAGTGGAGCTCCTCCAAAGAAGAAAAGGACAGATTCCTTCTTCTTTCCCTTTTTATTCTTTCAAGGCTACCACCTACATGTGGGTTGGGACTTCCCTTCTCAGTTTGTGGCCTACCTGTTAGTCTTCCATAGACAGAGCCTACACTGTTCTTTACTACCTCACTAGGCCTTTCTCGCTCCCTTGAAGTTGATACCACAATGAACTATCACAGGCCCATGGCTTAAACTCTGTGTTTCTGAAAATCCCTCTGAAGAGAGGCTTGGAGTAGGAAAGAAAGGACAGGAATTAAGGAGTTGCACTTATCCTATCCACGCCTAAGGACATATAACTCACCAAAGGCAGTGTCCTAAGGCCAAGCTGGTCATGTCTCTCACTAGCTGCGTCTTCTTCCACTGCCTTCCTAATCCTCAGCAGGAGGACTGGCTGATAGCACAGATCCAGCTGGTCTGTGGATTTCTCCTACTTCCCAAAGAAGTCCTTTTTTATTTCTTGCACATGAGGAATGTAAGGGTATGGGCATATGTTCAGCCAGGGAAGAAGGGAAACACTATTCTGCTCCACACTTATGAGAATAGATAATAAACAGTAAATTGGGGAAATCGATGAATGTACAGCTCAGTGGGGGCGAACCTATTGCTCACATGTTACAGTGGGCTATCTGTATAACTGAGACCTCTAAAAAGTTCTCATCACTAGTATACATTATTGCAAATTTTTGAATTGTTCTAAATCTGTCACTGGTTAAAGGGGTTAAGGGACTGAAATACAATTGTATAAAAAAGGATGCCACTTGGCATAAGTAGAAAATAAACAGAACAGCAAAGATACCAGAAAGCAAAGATACCAGAAAGATACCAGTGGTCGGACCTGCAAACATCTCAATACCAGTGGCGTTTGTACCCAACAACAACACTGACCTTTAGGAAGCAAAGGAGGTAAGATTATTCTTATCTTTGAAGTTACTCAGACTTTGGCATTTGTAAAGGGCTTTAATATTTGAGAGCTGGGTCAGAGACACATTGCGAAATGTTCTCATGGTCTAAAAAATCAATCAATGCCAAATGTTTTGTCAAAACTTCACTTCCTTTTGGAACCAAACTCCAGAGGGAGTTTATCCATGAACTTGGTTTCAAGTGGACACCATCACCAAATACTATTGCACAAGTGATATAAAAATTGTCTGAACTTAACATTTTCATAGCACTATATGCCAAGACAGGCAGTCTAGGTAATGGGCTGTAGACAGTTTGTTTCTGAAAAGCTGACTTTATATAGAAACAAAGTGCGAAGCATACAGAAAGACAGCTGCCGTGCCACTTATGGTGTCTGAAGTACCACCTGTCTTTAACTCTTGACAGTCCCTAGATTCTGGCCAATGTTCGTTTAAACTTGGTACAATTAGTGAACGCTATAAAGTGAATGTTTATGTGTCTTCAAGTTTCATGTGTTGAAACCTAACCCCTAGCATAGCTAGTCCTGGCAAAGCAAATCGTAAGTAATAAAGTACAGTTGTACACCAGGGTCCTGACCCAAGGGAATTATTGTCCTTATCAGAAAATATTCAGTTTCCTCGCTGCGTGAGACATCAACTTGAGGACTCAGCCCGATATTCCCATTGCACACCAGGAAGGGACCCATCCCGAGGACTCATGGCCTTGTAGTCTCCAGGATGGTAAGAAATAAAAGTTTATAGTTGGCCAGTTTGCCCTGTGGTATTGTCATGGCAGCCTGAGCCGTGTCACAGCAAATAGGAGGCACTGGTTCTCTTGTCCTGCCTCTTATCCATATCCCTCACTGGACTGTCACTCTCGGGCGTGAGGCCTCCCCATGTCAGGTGATGGTGCACACCTGTCATCACAGTTCTCATTAGGTGACGGTGGGCAGGATCCCTACAGATGGCTTACTGTTCCACTGTGGTAACTTACGTATCATAATGAGAATGGTCTCTTCCTCAGACCGCCTCCTATGCTTCTGTCCTGCAGGCCTGTCGGCTGCTACTGGAGGTAACACTGTATGGCCATCCAAGCACCAGGATCCACCACAACAAGCTGTTATCACCTTGCAGTCCCTGGTTTCCAAGCTAGGTTGCAGAGACAGGTGTGGTGTGTAAAATACATTTCACTGGCTTCCTAAACACTTGTCATCCTTTTGCCAGTGACCTGGAAGTTCAGGTCAGAGACTCAAAAACCCTGTCGCTGCCAGTTTTGAGAACACTAGGACTTGGGCCAGAGCCCCACAAGGGCAATAATGTGGGCGTCCTGGAGTGACAGAGCTTGGGGTCGTCACAGGACTGCGCAGCACAGCATCAGGACACAGTGGCTCTCAAAAGAAGAAGCAGTTCTGCCAGGAATGGTGGTGCATGCCTGTAATCCCAGCACTTGGGAGGCTGAGGCAGGAGGATCCCTGTGAGTTCAAGACCAGCCTGGGCTACATAGTGAGTTACAGGTCAGTCTCGGCTACATAGTGAGACTCTGACTCAAAAAAACAACAACAAAAGAGGAAGCAGTTCTAATTCATGAGCATTTGGGGCATAGACCTCACACGAGGAGCTGCTGCAAACACCGGCCTCACCCTCTCAGCCATTACATCTGCGTCCCTTGCTGTGGCTTTGAAGCTGGGCGCTCTTGGAGGTGCTGTTCCATAGCCTCATCAGTGACACACAGGGAAAGGAAGAGAACAAGGCAAGTGCTGCCTATTCTGGGCCACATTTGCAACCTCAGGCAGAGCCCCTGGGAAGCATCGTCATGTACACAGAGCTCGGCTCAATCGCAGGCTCACCACAGCGATGGGCAGTGCATGCACACCCAGCCTTCCCTGCTTCTCTTTCAGTATGGAACAAGGAAGGCCGCAGGCTGGTGTCTGCCTTGTGCTCCTGCCTGCCACAGTGGTGCAGACAGCCGTGGAAGGGAGGCTGGACAGTTCTGAATCTGGCTGCACCTGGCCCTTCCTGCCCAGGGCCAGAAGGTGGTCCGGCTGCCCATTCCATGTGGACGGCATGGAGCAGTAGCAAAGTTCAGGGAGAGCAGGTCATTTCCCAAATGGGAAAACTAGCTGGGAAGTAAGCCCGGGCTCCTCTGGTACCAGTGTGGTTCTTCACAACATCCCGACCTGTTCAGAGACAGAAGAGACAGTGCCCAGAGCACCACTGACAAGCTCCCACGTCTCCACACTTGCAGTGCTGAGAGTTTTAGGAACTTGCCTGTAGCTCATGCCTTTCCCTCGACATTAAAAGCACCGCATGTGGGCCGCAGTGCAGCCCGTCTCTGGCAGGAAGGCTGTGGCGGGGGAGCAAGATGCCATGGCATGGGTGTCCAGGAACCCAAAGGTGGCCTGGGAGGCCTGAACCGGGGACAGAGAATTCCAGCTGGGAGGAGGTCTAAGGGCCCCAGTCAGGATTAAAGGGAGTCTGGAATCAGATCACTTTTGTGGATTTAAGCCACACTTAGTGAAACAAACCAAGCTTACTGGGAATACCAGCAGGACCTCTAGCAGGAGCCCAAGTCCAGCCATGCTCCTGAGCAGCCGAACACAATGGGGCCTGGATAGCGTCTTTCCTCAGCTGCCGACTGACTTCTTGACAGAGCAGGGAGCTTGGGTGGGTTCAGAGCCTGCACGGACATGGGAAGACTTCTGTGGAAAATGAGAGGGAGGGTGGTGTGGACGACTGTTTAAACAAGCCATCAGCCCGGTGAGGCCCACGCCTGGAGTCTGACGCACCAGCATGGTTATTGATGAGAAAAGTGGCTTTGACAAGTTCAAGGTTCCGCAAAACCAACTCTTCAAGCAGTCGGAGGTACTAGGTGTGAGGAGGGGTGTGAGACGCTGACACTGGAGGACGACAGGAAGCAGGCCTGCTGGGTGGTGTCCCGGGAGGCCCGTCCGCTGGATTTCTGCAGAAGGCTCCCTCCGTTTTCTGTTTCTCGTTTTTCTTTGTGTTCTTTCTTCCCATCCCCTTCCGTCCCTCCTCCTCTCCCTCTCCCTTTCTTTCTCCCCACTGTTTCTCTCCTTCCCCTCTTTCCTTATCTCCTGTTAGTTTTGAGAATAAGATCCTTTCATCTGGCCTTGCAACCTGTCACACATTCGTATGTGACCCTGAAATGAGTTCAGCTCCCAAACATTTGGCCTATAAATTCACTCACCGCTTAACCCGTCACGAAGGCCATTCATACTCCTGGGCTGCCTCCTAGTTAACACTCAGTCCGTGCAGGGAGAGAATGACAAAGATGGCTCTGGGTGTAATCACGCTGAACTATTTCACTCTGACATCTGTTCCATAAGAAGAAATTATAGCTAAGTATAGAAAAAAGGACAAACATGCTCCACGTTGGTGAGTAAGGGCCACATGTACCACAGCAAATATCACTCCTAAGCATGTTTTCATAACCTGCTGAATTTTCTACAAACAGTGCTCAGAAGCACTGAACACTAGAGGACCCCACGGTAGGCTCTCAGCAGCACACAACTGGCTGAATGGTGATGCCCAACACGGACTGCTTCCACTATTTTGCTAGCAAGCAACCAGCACACACACTCATATGCATCCGTGCACACACACATTTTATATACACGGTTATATGTATGAGATGTGATTGAAGAATGACAGCGAATGTTTAAATGTAAAAATGTATTACAGTAGAAGACACGCTGCCATTAATCTCTCACAAACGCTCCCCTCCCTTGGAATACGTGCGTGTCATCATTCTTGTCACTGGCTGAAGCTGCTCCACGGTCCTATTTCCTGAGTGTGCTCAGGTGCACTGCTGTGGCTGCCTTGATGTTCTGATCTGATTCAAAACTGTCACCTTTCATTCTCATTCTCCCTTCTGAGGAAGCGCCAGAAGTCACATGGTGCTGTATCTGATGACAAAGGTGGTGAGGACACAGCGTGATGTTTTTAGGAGCTGCCTTTCGGCTGGGTGGCGCTCAGCAGCAGCATTCACAGTAATTTTCATTCCATCTTATAAAGACACTCATGAAAGAGGACCTCCAGAAGTGCTCCAGAAAGTAACAAGAAGAGTGAAATGTGTGTTCAAAGTAAGGGGGGGGTAATTTGAGGAGAATTAATGGCAATGTATCTTTTACTGTAAATGCCTCCAAAAGTAAACATTCACCATATATTTTGATCATTCTATCTATCTATCTATCTATCTATCTATCTATCTATCTATATATCTATCTATCTATGTATATATGCTCAAAACAAGACAGTCACCAGCAGCCCACTGTTTCTTAGGTCCATGGCAGGGAATAAATTTTGTTACTTGCGCTGCCCTTGGGCTCATTTGCTGCTGGCCAGACACGCCCTGCTGTTCCAACACTGAGGAGGACAAGAGTCTCCCTCTCAGCATCTGTGAACCTCCATGTACACATTTCTAAGCTGTACCTTATTTTCAATCCGCCAGCTTTTCCTTTAGCAGGATGTACACGTATGAGCACTTCCTCCTGTTAAATGAGTGCACAGCCTCAGATGACCAGGGCAGCTTCACACCCAGGACCAAGACAGAGCTGGTCCTGAGCTGGTGGGAAGGAGGTTGAGAGAGTACAGGCTGTGCCGGAGCTCTGAAGGTTAGAGAGCTAAGGAAACCATCAAGTGCTATGGGAGAACAGGATTCAGATCACCCCAACTGGGGAAGGACCCCAGAAGGAAGACAGGTGGAGCAGCGCAAAGATGAGAAATCAAATCATACAGAAACATCACTGAAGTGTAAAACAAGGAAGATTTTTTTTTTAATTGCTCAAATGTTTGAAAAGCAGAGCCATCAATGAGAAGCTACCAGGACACATCAAAAGGAAGCCAGCACGCACTCCAGAGCCTCGCTGGTGACAACTGCGAATACTGATGAACTGGTTTCCCATCTGACTTTTAGCATTTGCTCTTTGGTGATCTTTCTTCTGATCTCCTGAGCAAGCAAAGAAGAAACTGTGTGGCAGGAGCTCTGAGGGGCTTTTTCCTCACTCACGTCACACCTCGATCCCGGCGATAACGTGAAGTGAAGATTGAAAGATGATTGAAAACTCCTATGAAAATATCAGATCTGCACAAAACCCTTTAAAAAGCTGAATGTTTCCTCAATGCCTATAATTGAAAAATAAAGTAAAGAAACCCTCTGTTGTGATGTTTGTTAAAATGAAATGTTTGCACCTCCACCTCCCACCCACTTCCAGAGCTGTGTGTCCTGGGTCAGAACCCAGCGCAGTCTTTTTGACAGGGAATTCAGCCCTGCACAGCCACTTTCTCCTCTCTCTGGGACTCCTCTCTCAGGTGGGGGCCCTGCTAGGGATAAAACAGAAGCAGCAGCAGGGCACGATGAGATGGGCATGGCTCCCCTCGGGCCCACGGTGGCCCAGGAACTGGCGCAGGCTCTCAGGGGCCACTCGCCAGTGCCGGGGAGATGGGTGTTCCCGGCTGTTTCCCAAAGTGACCCACCCCACAGGTGGCCGTCCCGTGGCTCTCCGGTGTTCCCCCGAAGCAGTCCTGTGTCCAGATGAGTCAGGCTGTCCTTCAGTTCTCTTGAAGGACCTCTTAGTCAGTGACCGTTCCCCGAGGTCAGCTTTTCTCAGCGGAGCTTTCAGAGGTGCTCTGGTCCTTAGCTAAAGCAGTGCGTCCCCAAATTATCCCCTCTCTGCTACCTATGAATGATGGCAAAGTCAGGATGAAGTCATCAGGGTGAGCCCCGATTCATGACTGTGTCTTTATGAAGGGAGAGCACCCACACACGCACACACACAAGGCAAGCCACATGAAGACGGCAGTGTCGTCACAGCCAAGGAGTGTGGAGAAGTGGGTAAGGCCTGGCCCGTTCTCCCCAGAGCTTCTGGAGGGGCTTATCCTGCGACCCTTGGACCTGGGACTTTAGCTTGAGGACTGTGAGAAGCCAGCTGTGGCTGGACGTCCACCTACGTGCAGTGCTTTGTCAGCAACATTCAGTCCGCGAAGCCGCCGTACCTGGAGCAGCATGTCTCTGACGGCCATCATGGGGCACCGACTGGCTGGGACCTGGCACAGCCCCCAGCTGTGAGGATCCGGTGAGAGCCACTGGCAGCTCAGCCAGGGACTGTAGTGGGGCAGGGCCCCGGGCTCAGGGCCCCGGGCTCAGGGAGCTTCAAGGAGATCGCTGATTTCCCCTTGACTGCTCCTAGCCTTCCCTGCCTACTTAGAGAGACCCCCGGAGCCCCTCATTTTCCTTAGTCCTTGACTTCCCACTGTGACAGTGGGAAGGGAGGCACCTGCCTGTCAGGAGCGCCATGCCTGTGAGGACCTGAGGAGGAAGTCAGGCCTCCCTGTTAAATCCTCCCGACAGCTCACGGAGCTCTCCAGATGCCCCTAGCACAGAGGCTCATGGTGTAGCTTCCTCCCCAGCATCCAGTGTGTGCTTGGCCCAGCACTCAGCTCCTGGCCCCTAGAGGGTTAAACCCAGGGGACACACCAGTGTCCACCCTCCCACACCTGTGTAGGTGCCAGCCCACACGCTGCAAGTTACAGCAATGTCAGGGAGAAAAGGAAAGAGGCGCGTGGGCTTCTGCACCCATTCCTCGGTGTATGCTCGAGCGGCAGAGACGTACTGCTCTATTCTCAAAACATCTGACCAAGTGTGCTCTGTATTCATTCATTTTAATGAATAAAACATGCTTAAGTTTTCTGTCTACACAGCACTCATTTGATGCATCTCTCCACAGAGCACAGCTAAGATTTGACTGAATTATTTTCCAATTTTATTTTAAAATGAAATGCAGAGCTACACCTACGTGTATTAGTAGTATAGAAGTGGATTTCTCTCATCTCCCATTTGCCTTCTGATCTCCCTTCCTCTGTAGTGATCTCCCTTATAATCACACTAGTGTGTCTGTATTAGTCACCGGTGCTGTGTAACAAATGACCACACAGTTTTAGACCTCACGGTCTCTGTGGGTCAGGAGTCTGGGCCTGGCTTAGCAGGGTTTTCCACCAAAGTCTGGGCAGAGTACGGCCGGCTGAGCAGGGCTGCATTCTGGTGGGGAAGCGGTGTGGGCAGATTTCGGGCTGGGAAGTCCCCACTGCTTCTTGCTCTTCCCTAATAACTCAGGAGTTTCAGCAGGCTCAGGTCTCCCCAGGATGACTGCCTGCTCGTGAACTTGAAGTCCAAGGGTCAGGGAGCTGGCTCAGTTTGTCTGTGTATCTGTAACAAAACACCTTAGGAGGGATAATTTGTAGAGCAATAAAATTATTTCTCACAGTCCTGGAGGCAAGAAAGTCCAAGGTCAGCATCTGGCCAAGGCGTGTTCTCCAGCAAGGCCTGGGCATTTTCAGAAGGCAGAAAACAGATTCAAGCAGATATGAAGGTGCTGTTCACTGAGAATATAAGCCCAGGTGTCCTGCTGGTGGAGGCTTCATGACCTGATCATTTCCTCGCCTCTTAACACCATCACAGTGGAGAGTTCCAACATGAGTCTGGCAAGGACACCAACTTTCACATGACGCAGAGACTCGTTCTATCTGCAAATGCCTTCCATTACCACATGATAGAGAGAGGCACAGTAGTGACCTCCAATCGCCTTCAGCTACCTGCAGGGGTTAGGAGCCTGAATGTGACCCCGCTGACCCCAAGGGCGGGCGGTCGCGGAAAGGTAGGGGCCTCTGCCTCCACAGCCTGCTGTATGGCGATAAGATGCTACTCGCTGTGTGAAACACAGTGACCCACACCAGGTCACATATGTGCTTTACACTGAACCAATAGGTCTTTCCCAGAGGACACTGACCCAGAATAAGGGAGTTGAAGGGATCTGTGCCTAAATGTCCTAGCTCCCCGGATCATTTGTGGTGACAATTTTGACCTTGGACTTTAGCCTCCCGGAGTGTGGAAATATATTTATTTTGCTTATGAATTATCCACTTTGAGACTGGTTCCTGCATGATTCAGCCTGTGCCAGGACCGAGGCCTAGCTTTTCACTGAGGTAACACAGGTAACCATGGCCCTGTACCAGCTGCTTTTCTTTCCTATCTCACTCCCAGCCCCCATGCTGGGCTTTTCTGGTATCACTTCCCTAATGACATACCTGCCTTCTGCTTCGGACTTGTGGAGCCACCAGGACACATCCCTGAGGTGCACCTCAGTGTGGCTGTGTGCATTTACTGCTTAAGTGCAACAATATACTTCTACTCTCTTCTAGTGTGGCTGTTAATCAGACTATTTCTGCCTGAGTACATCAGGAAACGCCTAGCAGATTAGTACAGCAGAGGGTTGAGTATGTCTGTGGATGATTGACATGTAGGCCAGCCAACTAGAGGGGGAAAAGCCCACCCTGGATGAGGATGTCACCAATCAATAGGCACGCAGCATGGACAAAGGGAAAGGAGGAGGAAGTGTTTCTGTTTTGGAAGGTCTCCAGTCTTCGGCACTGGCTTTGGGCATGGGTCTTTCAGCCCCTGAGTTAAGACTGGCACTAGTGACTTTCCAGTGGGCTTCCAAGCCTTGGACAGGAGCTACATCCTCAATCCCACTTATTCTGCTGCTGCCATCTTCTAGATGTGAGTAGCTCCTGGATCCTGTGACTCTCCAAGGTGCATAGAGCCACTGCGGATTCTCGTGCCCTGGCCCTGCTAGCTGCCTGATAAACTTCTTTGCATAAGTACACGTGCACTGTCCCTTGAGTTTGCTCTAGAGGCTGGAAGGCTGAGGTCACCTTGTCAGCAGCCTGGATTCCTTCTGAGACTGGATGAGAATCAGTCTGTTCCACCTCTCTCCTGCTTTGTGGTGGCTTCCCGGCTGCCTAGATACCCCGAATCAATTCAAAACACTTGTGGCAATTTCTGTTAAATAAAAACAGTATGGTGTGTTCTCGACCACTGTGTTCATGAGATCTGGCACCGTGTGACTTCTGGCTCTTCTCCAAAGGCAAGACGACTAAGAATGGTAAATAAATGTTTTGAATCAATTCAGGACATGGCAGGAGCCACAGAGTACAATTAAAGACACTCAAGAAAAGGGACTTCCAGAACTGTTTTAGAAAGTGCCAAGAAGGATGGAGTGTGTGTGTTCAAAGTAAAGGGGACTATTCTTGAAGGATTTATGTCAATGTGGTTTTTACTGAAATGGTTCCTAATTTAAACATTTACTCTAGTTTTGGATCACACTTCATATAAACATGCACTCATTTTTTTTTATCCATTCACCTGTTGAAGGACACTCAGACTGATTTCATGTCTCGGCTACTGTCAATATTGCTGCAATGAACATGGAAATGCAAAGTCCCTAAACATACTGACCTCAAAAATTTTGGATAAATACTTGGAAGGGGGACAGCAGAAAGCTGATGCGAGAGGTATTCTAATTTTAATCTTTTGAGGAACCTCAATGCAGTTATCCATAATAATTTTACAAATGTGCATTCCCATGAACAGTGCACAAGATTTTCTTTTTCTCCAATACATCACTCTTACTACCATCCACTTTTATTATTTATAGTATCTATTTATTGAATCTAGGTCCTCACACGTTAGGCAAGCACTGCACCGCTGAGCTACATCCCCAGTCCATTTTGTTCTTTTACTTTATGGTAGGTCTCACTAAGTTGTCCACACTGGCCTTAAACTCCCTATCTCTTGCTTAGCTAACTAAGTAGCTGGGATTGTAAGCATGTGCTACCACTACCAGCTTGTTCTTCCAGTAACAGACATCCTGACATCTGATTGTGGCTTTAATTTTCCTTTCCTTAAATATTAGTACTGTTGAGCATTTTCCCATACATTTGTTTACCATTTTATGTCTTCTTTTGAGAAATATCCATTCAGGCCCTTTGTTCAATTTGTAATTAGACTTTTTTTTTCTCTTATATAGACTTGTTTGATTTCATTATATCAAATGTGTGGCTTGCAACCAGTTTCTTCAATCAGTAGTTTATCTCTTTTCTTGGTTAACAGTTTCCTTTGTTTTTCAGAAGAATTTTATTTTGATCAATCGAATTTACCTACTTTTGCTTTACTGCCTCTGCTTTGGGATTTATATCTAAGAAAAAAGTCATCATCCAGATCAGTGTTACTCTGCTTTTCCTTGCTGTATTTCTACCAGTTCCACAGTTTATTTAACCCATATTCAATTGCTTCTCAACCTTCTGGCTAAGATCAAGTGTAACCCGTATTCAATGTACTTTTACATATGGTGTGAGGGAAGCGTTTACTTTCCTTCTTACATGAGAAAACATGTATATCCAGTCTTCTCCATATAATTTATCAGAAATATGTCCAGTACTGCCCGCTTCCTAATTGTACTCTTGAACCTTGTCCAACATCCTTTGGGCACAAATATCGGGGGCCATATCTGGGCTCGAATTTCTGCTCCACAGGCCAGTGAAGCTGTGACTCATGCTAATGCCAAGGTGTTTTACTGGTCTGAGATCAGTTTGTGTGGGATGTCTCCAACTTTTTTTCTTTTGCTCATGAATGCACCATTTTTCTTTTCTTGTTACTTTGCAGTTGTTACATATGAAGTTTAGAACTGCTATTTCTATTTGTTTGATAAGTGACAACAGAATTTTGATAGCAATCACACTGTTTATATATCTCTTAAAGTAGTGTAGACATTTAAACAATATCGATTCTTCCAACCTATCAATGAAGAATATACTTCCATTTATTTGTGTCCTCTTCAATTTCTTCTTTTAATGTTTTGTAGTTTTCATTTTCTAGGTCTTTCATCTCCTTCAAATATTCCTAAACTGTTTTCTTTTTTTGAGCTACTGTAATGATATTTATAACACTATTGTATTTTCAGAACATTCAGCATTTCCTTGTAAAACCTGTATTGGATTGTGTGTGTTGATGTGGATTCTGCAGCTTTCTGTGCCTGGGGGTTGTTGTTTTTCCCCCAAATTAGGAAACTTTTCAGTCATTACTTCTATTTCTGGCCTTTTGCTACATCTTCTCCTCCTATAAATAAGTTAAATATCCCAACAGTGCTCAATAATTCCTGTCATCTTCATCCTTTTTTTTCCTTTTGCTCCTTTTTTGATAATCTTAAATATTCTATCTTCAAGGTCATATAATCTTTGTTAGCTAGGTTAAATCTGCTGTTGAAGCTTTCTATTTTTTGAATAAGAGTGTACTCATTTTCCAGATTGCTATTTGATTTTTACTGTCTAATTATGTCAAGTTTCTTGCTTTGTGTATTGCTTTCCAAATTACATTTAATATTTTATTCATGCATTCTCATAGTCCACTGCACTTTAAGATGACTACTCTGAATTCTTTGCCTGATATTTCATAGGATATTTTTATTTAGCGTCTATTGTTACTGTTAGCTCCTTTTGGAAGAGTCATGACTTCCTGAGTCCTTGCAAAACTGGTGAACTTTTCTTGGTATCCAGAATTTGAGGAGACAGTGACTTTTTCTGGCCAACAGTGCTCTATAGCCCATAGGGATTTAGTCCTGACCTCAGGTGACAAGGCTTTTCTTCAGCAGCTCTGGAGGTCTGGGTGTCTCCTGCGCAGTCCCCCTGTGGGCACTGTGCTGTGTCAAGAGCTCCCTGGGGCTTTGTTTGCTTTCTTTCTGCTTGTCCGAGGGGATGTGCCCTGCCCTGACTGGTTCACTGTGTGCTCATGAGGTAAAGCCAGGGCAGGCTTCCAGGAAAGGGGCTCAGAACCCCAGAAGCTGAGCATCCGCCTCCAGCTTTTCCTTCCCTTTGTCAATGCTGTGGTTTGGACCAGGCTGCTCTTTGCTCCCGGATGACTTCAGAGGTGGGAGGTGACACAGACATGTGGAGAATATTCCTCCTCCCCTTTCCATGCCGATTTTGATTCCACTGGGAAGGTCAAACATGTGACCTTGTTATTCTCAATAATAATTCTGGAATAATGGCATTCATCAATGTATTCTTTTCTTAAAACGTTTGCATTCATACATTTGCAGTACATAATAATATTAGCTTTAGCTAATAGGAGTCGTGCTTCTGTGAACATGGGTTCACGTGGATTGCTTGTCTGTGGTACTTCTTAGAAAGCCCAAGACTTCCTCTTCTATTCTTTTGATGTCACTCCTGAACATAATCTTGCTTCAAAGTTCTGATTTGTACACTGTTAACAGAAAGAGGTTTGTGTACATGTGTTTACCTTATGGTCTGTCAATCTATTTCTGCCTGTCTGTCTTTCTGTCTTTCAGTCCACAGATGAATCTACTAATCATTTAGGGTTACTACTGGTCAACAGGCAGTAGAAGACACTGATCACTGGGGTAATGGAAATAACCATGGTGGACCTTCATTGGAGAGGCTATTACCTGGTCATAGTGTGAAGTGAAACCAGAAGTAGAACAAAGCAGAGTCCTTCAGCTGAGATGAAGTAACTTAGGATCCAAGATGGCTGGAGTGTCCAGAATTTACACAGGCGAAAACCTTGTCACTTCACCTTGGCAAGACCGTGAGACACTGGACCTTCTCATGGCCAGACTGGAAAGACCAAGGTGTGAACAGCTGCACAGCTGCTGGTGTGGTGTTGCTGTGTGGTGCCAACTTCCCTCTCTCAGCAGCTGTCTCTGCACCTTTCAGCCAGGATTGATTGCAAATGCCTGTTTCCTTCTGGCCTGGCAGCAGAGTTTGTCAGCAGCCTTTTGGATGATTGCCAATGTGATACGAGCAAAGATACCCCGTGTAGTTTTGATTTATGTCTCTGTAATTATGAATGCAATTAATGTCCTCTCCTATGATTAAGCAGTACCTACACTTTTAACTATGATTTGTTTAGTGACATGTGTGGCCCATTTTTCCATTGGGATTTTTCTGAAACTCAGAATTAGGGACATTACTTTTTGTCATTATGTCTTTTTCAAATTTGTCATTTTTATTTTTTATTCAGCAAATATATATATATATACATATTCATAAATGTGTGTGCTCATATATATATATGAACATATCATAGTTACAAGTGTTGTCTGCAACATTTCTACTGTCATAAAATATATCAATCACCCATTTATGACAAGAATTTACCCATGATCTGTTTATTTTGTTTTGCTTTCTGAGACAGGGTCTCATCTTGCTATACAATCTAGGCTGGCCTTGAACTATGTACCCAGGATGGCCTCAGACTCCTGGTGACTCTCCTGCCTCAGCTTCCCAAATGCTAGGATAGCAGGTTTGTGCCCGGCCCTCCCACGTTCTCATTTGTTACACCATTTTTCATCACAAATCTCCGAAGAGTTTAAAGTATTTTGGTGTGTGCAAAGATAAATTAATCAAATGCTCTTTTTTATCTGGTGAAATGCTCCATTATAAGACGCTACTTGTCCTGTAAAGGCCACAGGTCACACGCATGGTCATGTGCACGCAGGAGCGCCTGGCCGCACCCTGGGGCCCCTGCCCACCTCCCGTGTACTCGCCGCCCTGCCCTG
>NW_022900913.1:2298957-2338549 GCF_012274545.1 Fukomys damarensis
TATTCCGCGCTGACTTTAATACCCTTACCTTTCTAGGGCAGTGTTTGCCTGGTGATTTTTCTTCATCTGTTCTTCAACATAAACTTTAAAATCAACTTATTTCGTTTTAGAAAAGAAGAAAGTGAAGGAGTTGGAGCTGAGGTGGTGCCTAAGGTAAAGATGCGCACAGGGCCCCGCACAGGGCCCACCCGGCAGGCGGCGCCATGCTTGTGTCCGGAGCTTCCGGTGCGCAGGCGCAGGACACCCCGCCCCGCAGGACACCCCGCCCCGCGCACCCGGACCCCCTGTGCAGCTTCCCCATGCGCTCCCTGTTGCCTTCCTGGCTCTCTCGTCCACCCGGGCTCCTAGCAATCACCAGACCAGTGAGCAGGGGGCCCCTTCCCTCTAGAATACCGCCCTCGCGCCGTGTGTTCACCCCAGAAACCTGCAGAGCATGGGCTTCTGGGCGAGCGTTTCACGGAGGACATCTTTATTTATTTACTCTGCGGTACTATGGGTTGAACCCAAAACTTTGCGCTGAGCTGTCTCTCTGTCCTTTTTAAATTTGCCCCCCCGCCATTTTGAGGCAGAGTCTGGCTAAATTGCTACATTACCCAGGTTAGGCTCTAACTTGCGATTCTCCTGCCTCAGCCTCCCAGAGTGCAGTGCTGGGGTTACAGGCCTGTGTCGCCTGTCCCATTCTGATGACCTATCGAAAACTCATTAAAAATCCGTTCTTCGCCCTCATTATTTTCCATTTCCCTTATTACCTGATAAATCTGCATGGTGCTTTCCATGGTTACCGTTTTTCTGTGGGTTCTCTTGCTTCCTTTTTCCTCTTCTTTCTTTTCCTGCCTCCCCCCTTTCCGTTTTGTTCTTCCTCCCTTCTCTCTCCTTTCTTGCTGTTTTCTCATACTGGGATTTTAAGCCAGGGCCTTTGCACTGAGCTACATCCCCTGCCCTTTATTATTTATTCATTTATTTGGTCCAGGCTAGTTTCAAAGTGGAGACCCTCCTGTCCCAGCCTCTCAGAATGCAAGGATTACCGCCCAGCCAGACTTCATGCTTTCTGTTTCTATCCATTTTCTCCCGGCCAGTATTAAGTTTGATGAATTAATAGTTACTTTGAAGTTCTGCTCCTCACTACCTCTACAACTCAGAGTATTTCCGAGCCATAGAAGGAGCTCAACAAACACTTGTCCAAAATTGCATGGACGATTAACACAAACAGAAAAAGCAATCACTTTTGATTCAGTTCATCTACGTCTGAAAATGTCTTAAAAACAAATGCAAGTGAAAGGAGTTGCTTGTCCCAAACAGGCTTCTCCCCTAAGTGGGGGGCACAGAGCTGCCCTTGGGTTTGGCTTCTGTTTTTTTCCCATCCCCTCTCCCTCTGCTCTCCCCATCCCAGGTAGAAATATTTACTGCAGGTTGGAGAAGATTAGCATTTCCAAGTAGTTACATGGAGAATTCCTGCCCTTTTGTCCTGAGCCAGTTCACCACTGAGAAGTGTCACAGTTTAATCTGATAAATGGTGACACACTCCAGATAAATCCAGACCCTGCCACACTACTCCGACTATAAAGGTGAATTAAGACCACTTCACCGCGGAGGAAGCTACTGCAGTTGGGCTGGTTTCCTTTTCCTTCGTATCATGAGAAAGCCCCACCTTCCCCCCAAACACACAGGTGCACGCGCTCACAGGCACACAGACACACATGCACACACTTACCCCTCTGCATACTCTTGTGCCACCCCTGGTGTCCTTCAAGTGAGTGCTGTCTGGTATCTCTTCACTTCCCTTCCCTTCATTTTTGTTGGGCCTTGGACCCAACTTCCAGGACCACCAGGGGCCACCCTCATAGTTCTTTCATCTCCCATGACCTGCAGACCCATCGCCATCCAGAAAGAACCACTGCAGGCCTCCTGAGCTTCGGTTCCCAGTTGCCATAACCAAAGCAGCTGTGGCAAAGCTTCCCACAGGGCCAGCCAGCGGGGAAGGCCCCAAAGTCTTCGGAGACGCCGCTCCTGTGGGGACTGAGGCTGGGATGAGGCCTCGGTGCCGAGCTGACAGGACCAGGCGGGTCTCAGGTGGCAGGACCTCGACTTCCGCTTTCCTCAAGGCAGCAGAGTTCTGCCTGCATTGCAAAGTGAAGCGCTCCTTGGTCAAGAGCCACATGGCACCAGCCAAAGACACCTAATAAGAACAGGTGAGCACTGGGAAATATTAGTGAAATCTATTACTCTTCAATAAATATAAAATGATGATGAAACTATAGCATAAGACAATTAAATATGGCCCAATGCTGCAGAGAGCAGACAGGCTCCCTTCCCTGTGCAGGGCCCCAGGCCACGAACTCCAGGAGCGGGCTCCTCTCTGAGGCTCCAAGACCCCAGCGACCACTGCCCTCCTCCATCTGTCCAAAGCGTCCCCAGCACTGTGATGGCTTCTCACTGCCAAAACTTGCTCAGCTGTGTGCATTCCACACCAGCCGTCTGGGGTAAGAAACCTACAAGGGCATCATTTGCACCCACAGCCACATCAGGTTGCTCTTAGAAAATTTGGAAAAGAAGACAAAATCCAGGAAAAGAAATGAATATTTCGAGGAACTCACCTTGTGAGTTCAGTCAGAACTGGAAGCGTTTCAGTATGATGTGGTCTCACATGGTTGCAATGTCGCTCCTAGTGTACAAGTACTCCGTCAGCTCTGTACAACCTGTTAGTGAAACAATGGAAAATACCTGTGAACAGCAGGATAAGTACTGATTTATAAAGTCACCGACTTTCTTAGAGAATTTCACAGACATTGAGATGTAATTAAAGGGCCCTGTTTATTGATATTTCTTATTTTCCATATGGCAGGCAAAAATAAACGAGAAGGATGTGCGTTGGCTTTGTTATTCCCCCTGAATGTGCTTGGTTAAATGATCACATTGATCCACTTCAAAGCCCCAAACCCTGGCTTTATAACAAAAGCCAGAGAGAGAAATCCACTTAGGAAATACTGCACTTTCCTCATCGTAAATTTTTACTACAAAGCACCGTCTGCTTGACCTCTTAATAATCCTCTTCTCTGGCAGCGAAGGCTGTGCAGGGGCTTCCTGCAGAGCTCCCAGCCCTGGCCCAGCTCCCTGCCCAAGTCCAGGGGTGCCCCTGACCTCCTTTGGTGGGAAGACGTTGGGTGCAGGTTGCCTGTGCCTGGCCCTCTCTGTGAGCCCTCAGAAGGGGGTTTTCTAAATCACACTCCAGTAGATGGCTACCTTCCAGCAGCCCTGGAGCCCAGCTCTGGCCGCAGAAATCACATTTCCTAGCTCCTCAGCTGTCCCCAGGTGCCCTCGCTCACCTCAGCAGGATCGCTGGTCAGTGAGAGGCAGATGCTGCTCAGGGGAGCTGCCTGCTCCCTTCCTCCCTGCCTCATTCCCATCCCTCTGTCAGAGCCGTGCCTCAGGCTGCACGTGGAAAGGGTCCAGCCTGGAGCACCCCGGGGGACCCCAGCAGAGGCAGGAGGACTCAGCCGCCTGTGAGCAGGCTGAGCTGTGCCCTGTCCTCCTCCGCAGACTGGCCCAGGGGTGGCCTTGCCGAGACCACGAGTGTGAGGTCCTGCAGACCTTGTGGGCGAGCTATCCCACCCCAGGTACCATGGCGATGCCAGGCGCGGGTCCCAGAGAAGCACCCGAGGCGACGGTGCCTTCCCGCAGCACAGGCCCTTCCCACACGAGTCCAGGTTTGCGGCTTTGGGCTCAGCACACCCCCAGAATGAGCCTGGCCAAGGCTTTGGTCAAGGTGTGACGTGGCCGCAGGCACAGCGCACAGGCAGACCTGCTCTGTGGGTCCCCGCCCTGCAGCACTCCTGCCTTCTTGAGCGAGCGAGCGTGGCGTGTGCCCCTGAGTTGTTTGCTGGCTGGGTTTCTGGACGGACACCCCCACCTGCGCTGCCCGACCTCAGTGAGAAGGAAGCCCGGGTGCCCCAGGCATTGGCTGCACAAGGGTGGCATTCACTCTGTCAGGCAGTTTCTCCTGAGCAGAGGAACCGTGGAGCTCGCCCTTTGCTCCACAGCAGGTCCACATCTGGGTCCCCAGTCTGTCTGCCACCCCCACGCTGACAGGGTGATCCTCCATCGCCCAGGAGCTGCTCTGTCACCCAAGCCTGACACCCAGCTAGGGCTGTGACGCACCATCCGCATCTGCAGGCACCCAGTCTCACGGAGGGACCCTGGAGCTCGGATGGGGGATCCCCAGGACAGCAACCCCTGGAGGCGGGGTCTCTCACAGGGCCGCCCTCAGCCAGGTCCCCCAGCTTTGTGAGGTCCACAAACAGAAGGCAGAGGCAGAGGGCCCCCCGGGCAGAAGACTCTGGCCACTCCTGTGCAGGACTTGCAGACGGTCGGGCTCAGGGCTGTTTCTGGCTGCGACTGTGGTCTGAGGACTCCCGGCTGGGTGGTTGGGGGCCTCCCGGCTTCTGGCCTCGGTCTTGCACTTCTGTATGCCCTGTTCTAGAGTGCGAGTGAAGCCCAGGCATCGTTGTCCAGGTGGATGGAGAACTAAGTAGCCTTCCACGCCGAACAGCTCAAGTGGACAAAGGTTTCGGTGTTCCTGGGTGGAGCGGTAGTACACGGAGGCAGCCAGCCTGTTGGCAGCCGTCTGCGTATAAAGAAGGAGTGGTCCTTCCTGACTTTGGGCGGTGGTGTTGCTTGGCTGCAATTTTTGATGAGGAATCTTGGGCACATTCCATGCAGTGAGTGTCACCACCCAAGGCACTGGTATCCCAGGACGTGAAATCACCAGTGGGAGCCACTTTGGGAGGGCAGAACCAGGACTGCCTGGTCTCTAGAGCCTGCTCTTTCTGCTAGCCGATCTCTTTGGGAAAATTGTCTACTTTCTCCATGTTTTTAGTATTTTCTGTTTTATTGGTCATTTCTCACCCTGCTGAAGACACTCATTCTCTTAACTAAGAGAAGAATATCGCCCACCAACCCACAGCAGGCCCCTCCGAGCTCCGAGCACACCACTTCTTTGCATCTTCGCTTCTCACCTTCCAACTCGGCTTCTCCGTGGTGGACGCGCCCACCCAGAGACTCCCAGGTGTCTTTGGGTCCGGCCTGCAAGAGGGAGCCCTGGCTTCTCCTTCATGTGGCTCCCGGAGAAGCAGAGGAAGCACATTCTGAAACTGCTCACAGGACAGAGCTCATCCCAGGCCATTTCTGGGCCCCATCTCTGCCTCCACAGGTGTCCCCTGGGCCATCGGGTGCTGGCCCACCTTGGCATCTCCCTGGCTCACCACAGTCAGTGTGGATTCTGAGCCCAGGTGCTGTAGAGAGCGATGCTGAGGTGGGCTGGGCAGGGCCTGGGCACAAGTCTTCCTCAAGGAGGGAGTGAAACGAAGGGTGCAGAACTCAGCAGAACCCCTGCAGCTGTTCAGGACATGTAGGGCAGCCGCTGCCTTATCTCAATTGTTGAGGTTGCGTGGGTTTATCATTTATTCCTTTCCTTTTTCTTGGTACACAGAACAGACTCCTAAAGCCAAGTTGGTAGGGAAATCACTTCCCACCTAACTTGGAACTTGGATGTCCTGGGTCACAACTTCACACCCTTTTGACCTAGAGAAATACCGAGTCAGAAATCAAGGCTTACAGGGAGAAAACACTCTAGAAAATAATTAGAGCCAGATGTTAAGACAAAGACACTAAAAAACACAGTTCCTGCTGTTTCCCTCCTGAAGTTTAACAATATGACCTGCAGGTGATAACTGAATGTCCGTATCACTAACCTTCCAGAGAAGAAATTGCTCAGCTGTGAGTCGCTCTGTGCAGCTGGGCTGCATTCAGGACCTTGGCTGCAGTCCTCCAGGCTGGCTGGGGGTCCAGCTGGCCTGCGGGTCCAGGCAGGGAAGCCGCTGCCCCAGTGAGTGGAGCTCTGTCTTCACACACAGCCTGGGGCTCATGCCGAAGCCAGGGGTGAAGGCGGAAACACACACGGGGCCCCTGCTCCCCGACCCCAGGCACCACACTGATGTCCCTGGATGCTGCCGCCACTTGCCCTGTCACGGGTTACACCAGCCGAAAGCTTCTCCCTTTCTCTTCTGGCTGGTTTGCCGACCCACTGTCGCTGGGTGCTGGTCCTTTTTCCTGTCCTCTCTGACCACTACATCCTGCATCTCAACCCCAGGGGAACTGCGGAGTCTCGGTTTACAGCCGGGACAGGTGCTCAGGCGGTGACCTCCCCTGTGCTAGTTACACAAAGGTCAGCTGTGGTCTCTGGATGACATGGCTGTGGGGATTCACCTCTTTGATGACTGGAAGGCCGCTCTCTGCAGAGCTGGGATTGACCTGTGGGTCTCCAAATCCTGGAAGACACTTTTCTGCCTCACCGGAAAACTGAGGTGACGATCCATCTGCAAAGGCCCACAAATTGAGGTACTCCCTAAGCCAGCTCAGGAAGGTTGGCACTTGCTAAGCCCGAATGTAATGCGAGGGCAAACACTGTTGTCACAGCCACACACATGCCAACTCGCCATCTAGACCTTGGTGGTTTCTGGCTCACAGTGGGGAGATGACCAGAGACCCGGGTCCTGATCTCTCATACATCAGAGGGACCCAACGGTGCGCTCCCAGGGATCTGACCCTTACAGGCACAGGCCACTTTACAGACCCACAGCCGTCCTTGCGTTCCCCTGGGGCAGTGCTGTGCAGGGCCAGGGCTCCGTGTGATTTTCCAGGAAGCTACGGCAAGCTCGGGGGCCCTGGAGGAAGAAGTCCTGGGCCCCGTGCAGCTGTGCGGCTGCACATCCTTCTGTCCTCTGACCCCGTGTTTGCAGCAGGACAGACACAGACAGGTGCCAGACACTGCCACTGTTGGTGGCACAGAGGTGGAGCCGATCCATACCCAGGCTGCTCAGTTCCTGCCATCACCCCAGAATTCTGTATCTGTGCAGCAGCAGGAGGAGGGACTCTGGTTTCAGGAGCGAGCTGTGGCATGGCCACGCCAGCTCAGGTTTCACACCCTGCAGGGCTTGGGTGTGGAGTGAAAAGCTAGCCCATCACACGATCCTGCTTCCTAGGACCCCGCTCCTCCAGATGAATAGGGAATGTGAGACGGGCGAGAAAGACGACAGGGATTAGTCTCGTGTGGAGTGAATGTTGATCTTTCCTCACCTCCTTTTAACAAGTCTTCGCTTCGCTGAAATATTTTTTTATTAAATTTTAATCAAGAGCACAGCAACAGACTGTTTATCGTAGGAAAGACTAACCTTATTGTAAGCCTTTCTGCCCAGCTGGTCTTATAGATGTTAGCGGCTCAACAAGCGCTCACCACACTTCTTCCGAGAGTGCGCAGCCGCAGTCCTGCACAGAGCTCGGGGAGAGAGAGATGGAACGAACAGGATGAGTCAGCTTCATTTGGGGACAACCTTCTCCCTTCGCAGGGGGGTTTTCTAAAGAAACCTTCCTTGAAGAATGCTGAAAGCCAAATCCCTAAATTTCCCAGGCATATCATTGCTCCTTGGGGAGATCTTACACAGTCTGCTGAAGTTAGAGGATGAGCGGAACTAAACAAGAAGCTCACTGCACTTCTGGCCTCTAGCGATGTCCTGATATAATTCTTGGCTTATTTCTAAGGTAAGGCGGACAGCATCCAGGGAGTGTGGGCAACACTTATCTTCTGAGTGGATGTTCAAGGACAAGGCCCAGGCCACCTGCCATGCTTAGGGTTTTCTTCTGCAAGTTACACCTCCCCAGTGATCACTCTGATCCTTAAGGACAGACTTCAGGCATGTAGGGACTAAGGTCAGGCGCAGCCTAGCTTTTGGATGGCTGGAGATAACTAAGTAGAAAAAGATTTAGTTCACTTAGCATTGTTTTAAGCTGCATTCATTTTCCTACAAATATCTCAAATGTATCACCTTTATAGCCAAGTAATATCCTGTATGTATAGCAATCACATTTTCTTCATTCATCAGTCTGGTGATGGACATACAGCTATATACACGAGTGTGTATGTATCACTGTCATACGATGTGTTTGACTATTTTGAGAAAATACCTAGAAGAAGAATATCTGGGTCGAATGGAATTCCTAGTTTTAGTATTTTAAGAAATCAGCATATTGGTTTCCACAATGGTTTTACTAGTTTACATTCCCACCAGCAATGTGGGAGGGTTTCTTTCTCACCACAGCCTTGCTAGCTTAACTACTGTATACTTTCTGTCACATGCAAAACCCAAAACACAGATAAAGAGCAAAATAAATGACTGATAAGAGAAAACAGGAAGATGAGTATATTACAAATAGGAAGGGGACCAAAAATCCAAGGGAGGGAGAGGGATGTCAAGGGATTGGGGATGTGTCACCAGCGTGTGAGTGTGACCCACAGTGAGGATGACCACAATGTGTCACACTCATGAACTGGAATGGAAAGAGATGGAGGGGAAGATCTAGGGACAGAGAAAGGAGAATGGAGAGGTGAGCGGGAATAGAACGAGTTGAGAGACACTACGTGTATGTACCCGGTCCCCACGATGACTACAAACGTGGTAGCCCCTTACAAGAGACAGTGCCATGTTATAATAAAATAATCGCCAAGTATTGTTTATTGGGCAACTCTACTCAAATGTCCTGGTCCTTAAACTCCATGGTAGCCCAGCTTTCCTCTCAGTCCTGCATGGAATCCAAGAACGCTTCTTCCCTCCCTTAGCTCGAGACCATTCAGTGACAAGTGTCTATAGTACCAGGGTTAGGAGCATCCCTCTGGCTGTGTGGTCACCGTGGTCACCAGGGAAAATGCCACACAGATGGGCAGGCAGCCTCCGCATACACGAGGAGTGGCGATGGCTGCAGCTTTCACAGGGTTTCCAGTGTTTGGAGTCCTCAGATGACTGGGCAGAATGTCACCAACCCTGCCCTGACAGCTCTGCAGTGTGGGGCAGAAGGAAGGTGGGTCAGGCCTCAGGGACCTCGAGAACTTCCAACTCCCAAAGCTCAGCGATGGTCTCAGCTTTGGTTTATTTGGACCAAGGAGAGTGCATGGGTCCAGGAGACCTTGAGCCCAAACTGGATGGAATGTGATACTGTGTATTTAGAATCTTTATGCACATCACCCAAAACCCTTCCAGCTTTGCAGGATAGATAGTGATCTGTATGATAGAGAAAAAAACTCTGTCTTGGGGAAATTGAGTAGCTTTCCCCAAACAGCATAGCTGCAAAGTATTCAGTCTGGACTCAGAATTTACTGGCTCCACCACCGACCTGCAGCCTCCCTACTTCCCCATGGCCTCAGGTCTGACATGGGACGCATGGGCTGTGTGAAGTCTCACTGAATGGCACAGCCTGCAGTTCTCGCTCAGAATGTTTCCAGTGCCGCTTCACTGTTTAAAACCATAAGCATGTAAAGACGGGCATTTATCTCCTAAGGATTTCATTTTGGAAATACAGAGAGCCAGATAGAATGTTAATTTAAGAGCTTATATTTTTGTCCCCCAAAAGTAACCATAAAATCAGCCAAATTCCATAACACTGTACATAGGAGCTCTTTAAGGTATAAAGAAAAAAAATCTTGTAATGCCTTTAATTATGACTTTACTGCTTTTCTAGTTTCTGCAAAGTTTATATTCCTAAACTAATCTGAAAGTAATTTAGATAATAAGATGAGATCTATTGTTCCCATGTTTGTAACTTTAGTAGCCTAAACTAGTTGGAAAATTGCCCAAAAAGGGGAAATGCTTTTAAACGAAATGTCAGGAGAATAAAGTGGGCCCGTTTACATCATTTTAGCCTTTTCCTTCTAGACTCATTTCAAGATGTGTGAATGGGGTGAATGCCAAGATATTCTACCTTTTACATTCCAAGATTTGTAGATAAAAGTAGACTATATTTGGACTGGGCTTAGAGTGAAATTCTCAATCTAATCCTATGTCTGCTTTTATAAACTGTTATGCAGAGGCTCATTTTATTTCCACTTTTCATGGCCAATAGTCTATAATTTCCGTATATCTAAGTCATTATTTTAACTCCTCTGGAAAGACTCATAAACTAAAGCAAACAGAAGTAGGTAAACAAACAAAACACACTGAATGTGTCTGGGCTTATTTTTGGGTCACGGGAAATTGCATGCAGAAGTGGTGTCTGTACAGTCACTATGAGCCGAGCAGGTCCCAGGCACCCAGCACATCCGCCTGTAAGACAACACCCACTGTGGTGCCCCAGGTCTGTCACCACCTCCACGAGGCTGGCAGGGCAGCTGATGGTGTCTATTTGCTGCAGGAGGCTCAGCACGGGAGGACAGGCCAAGGGAGCTCCAGGTGGGGCCCCAACCCATCGGTCATTCCTGTCAGAGAGAAGAAGCCCTGTCCAGGAAGGAGAGGAGGGGAAATCACCCCAGGCATCTTGGGAAAGGCTGTCACCATGTGAAAATTGGTTCAGCTGTGCAGTCTGGAGTAAATATACAAGAGTTCTGAAGATCAGTAACATTATTTTATTTTCCATGTTTCTGGATTGTGTGTGGCTACAAAACTTAAGGAACTCTATTGTAAAAAAACATGAGAGTCTTATTTTAGCTTAACTGAAAGAAATACTCAAAGACTTCTGGGGTGGCTGTGCTGCTTTTACTTGGAGCTGGTTGGAATCCTCTCACAAAGCCAAAGGGTGGCTTCAGTCACGCGTTCCCAATCCCCTCCCTGTCACAGGCCGTTGAAATTCTGGAGGAGGAGTGTGTAGAGTCACACTTCATTCTCATGGGAATACTGTGGTCACATTTCTTCGGTAGCTTCTCTGCGGAGGCCAGCACCATGCAACCCCTACACTGCCATCCTGGCCCTGGCCTGCCATCTTGGTTCCAGTCCACTGTCTCTTCACCTCCACGGTCCACTGAGTCCTTGGGTGGTTCCCAACGTGAGAGTTCTGGAATCTATCCTGGGAGAGGCAAGGTGGATATGAGCAAGGACACAGGAGTGGCTGTGGCTAAGATGAAGGGGCAGGGACACAGCGGGCTGGGCCATCCAGAATGGGGAACAACCTTTGGCCATTGCTCTTGTTTCAAGACTGGAAATGATCTGGGATCCACACCTTTCCACCTGTCGCTGGAAAATTGACTTCCAAGGAAGACAGAGAATGCTACCTGACATCAAACAGATCCTAATGTGTGCACTCTGTCAAGAAATATGTATGTGTTAAAATCTTCAAAGAATATTTTCTTCCCGCTAACCTATCCCCTGACTCATAACTCACTGTCATGGAGTCATTCCCCATGTCTAACCTAATTTCTTCATGCTGTCATTTAAGACCATTTTCTTTAGTTCTGCCTTTCTCAAGACATAGGACTGCTGTCTGGCCACCATTCTGCCTGGGAGTTTTCATGTGCTTTAAGGAGAGGGACTGAATCACTTTCCCTTATCCTGGAAACCCTAGGGCTCAGCTTCAGCCCAGATCGGGAGGACCGCAGCCCAGCAGGTGAAGTTAGCTCAGCCCCACGAAGCCCTCCCCTTGGCGCCCACCTGGACGCGAGGTAGCGACGCCGACGCCTGGTTACCCGGCCTCTCCGGCTTTCTCCTGTGCCTCCGTAGCCACTTCCTGTGAACTCCTCGGTGCGCGGCTAGGACAGCTGGTCAGCTGCTTATTGCTGAATTATTGAACAAACACGTGGAGGCACAGGCAGACCCGCCCTCCCTTTCTGGAAAACACAAGCATGCATCTTTGCTTACTGCACCCCTGAACAGTGCCAAACCTGCCCAGAGACGAGTGGAAGGAAAACAGCAAACAGAAGCAACTTCAGACTCTGCTGCCTCTGCCTCTAGGATTCCTTTGAAACAGATCTGCAGGTCACCGGAGAACGTAAAACCAGGCTTCTACACCGTCTGTTCGACAAGCCTCACACAGCCGGCCTAGTGAACGAAGCGGGAGTATCCCAGAGAAACAGGACTGCGTATGGTCCCGCCGGCAGGACCAGAGCGGGATGGGGTGTCGGCCGGGTAGGTTGAGCACTGCGAAACGAGGAAATGTGGCCAGGTTCACCTGGGTCCTACCCAGGGCTCCGGAACCTTTCTGCCGGATGCGGTGCTCACCTGGCTCGGAGGTGGAACGGACTGCGGTGCCCAGGAGCCCGGTCCCGACCTGGTACGGTCCTCCCAGGAGATGACAGGGGATGGCTATTAACTCGCTGGCCAGACACGGGCTCTGGGTGGCCGGAACCGGCACTGAGGGACGACTCCGCCGGCGGAACCGGAGGCCAGACTCTCTCTTGCTGCCCATCAGGAAGCGCAGACGGCGGCGAAGGAGCAGCTGGGCTCTAAATTGGCCCTAAGGAGCGAACCCTCCTTGAAGACAATTGCACTCCGAAAGAAAATACACCTGTGTCGGATAAATTAAGAATTTCTAACACTATATCCACTCACATTGAAAGCACTGCGAAGTATGTTTCCTGTCGACATAGGCAAAGAAAAAACAGTATCGTTTCCCTTAGCTTTTATTCGGTTTTCACGTTATTAAGTTGGGACCTCATCTTCCAGTTTATCAAAGTTGGAGCGGGCAGCAAAAGCAGCGGCCTGTGCTGCACGCCTGGCCGCATGGCATGGGTGCCCGGTGGCCAGAGAGGAAGGTCCCAGGTGCAGTGCCGACCCCAGGCCTGGGAGGGACCGCTCCAGAGTTGCCTGACACTGTCCCTGGGGCTCCGGGAAGCCGAACCAGGAAGGATCTCGTACAGGACACAGAGGGGAATGCAGGGCCTGGATTCCCTCCCCCCTCTGTAGAATTTGATTTGGGAGGGGAGAGCAGAATGCTAAAAGGGAAAGGGAAATACCAGAAAAGGCAAACTGGCACTTAGAAGCAGAAGTGCAGTATCAATCCAATTTTCGTTTACAACGTGCTAAGCCTTAACACGTGAGCAAAATATTAAAGCAGAGTATTGGAAAACAGAGCTACAAAGCAGCTTGCTTGGCCCTCAAAGTGAACTGCAAGCACCTTAGCACCTGTGCAACTCAAAAGCTAAGGTGAAAGAGCCACCTGCGATGTCAGACCCACGTGCCCAGCACGAAGGAAGGCGCACAGTTCACGGGGAGAAAGGGCCTCTGCTGCTGACTTAGCCCATTTGTGAGAGCATCCACCCGTGAGCCGCTGCGGCCTCAGCCTTGTAAGAAATAGAACAGGAGCAGCGAGCAGAGTCCCTGGCACACCCCAGCGACAAAGCTGAGCTGGAAGAGCTCGCAGACAGTGCAGGCTGCAGGCAAAAGCCTTCGTGTTTAGAGTGGCTTAATTTTTAAAGAGTTCTTCAAATAAAAGTAAGTGAATATTTTGACTTCAAATGAGGTATTTTAAATCTAAATGTACACATTTTTTAGAGTTGTGCTGTTTGCCGTTTGTACATCAGCACAGACTTTTTCTTTTTCCCAGGACTGGGGACTGAACCCAGGGTTCTTACACTGAGCTACAACCCCACCCCACCCCACCCCCTTTTAGTCTTGAACAGAGTCCCCCTAAGTTGTCCACACTGGGCTGGAACTTGCCATCCTCCTGCCTCAGCCTCCCAGAGGCATAGGAAGGCTCCGGTGTCTCTTCTTAGACAGCTCTAATTCCATTTTGAGGACTCCACTCTTCTGGCCGACCACCACCCAGGCCCACCTTCCCTTCCGCTCACACTGGGGTTTAGGGTTCAGTCCTATGAACACAGCCCTTAACGCTATCGTTGCAGAAGCTGGAAACATACCTGAAATTATTTCCACTCTATGCCGCTGCCTGTTACCAGTCGAGAGCCAGATGCTGGGCTGTGCTGGTATCAGAGGGCAGCAACCAAACTCTCCCACTGCCACCTCCGCGAAGGGCTGTGTGGGGCTCATGGCTGCCACATAGAGCCAGGGTCATGTAGCAGGGCAGCCTCAGAACCTGGCTTGTCTCGCAGCACATGTCTACCAAGTTGGGAGCCACGCTGGCCAATGAGGGGGTTCCAGGCACACAGCCCTTGGGTGCTTTCTCACAGCTTGATCCAAAATGTCCCCCCAGGGTCTCCTGCTTAGAGCTGGGCTTTCACTCAGCCCTTGGATGATGGAGACCCTCTCAGCTTTAGAGGATTCCTCCATGGATGAGCTCCTGGCTGACTGTGCAGTTAGGAGGTGGGGCTGCCTGGGGGTGGTCACTGGGGTGTGACCTGGAAGGCTGCTTCCTTGCTCCCTGTCTCTCTGCTTCCGGGCCACCATGATGAGAGCAGTTTTTCTCCACCAGGCCTTCCCACCATCTGTTTCTGCTTTGCAGCCAGCTGACCGTGGACTGAACCCACTGGAACGGTGAGCCTAATAAGTTCCTCTTCCATTAATTATAGGTGTTGGGCAATGGAAAAGCTCATCAGTTCACTCTTTAAGAGTGGCCTTTTTATTGGAGTATGCTGAGGGGATTTCAAAAACGTGTTGCAGATGTGTGTAAAATAGCTCAGTAGTAAGCTGCTGTGCGGATGTCACATGACATGAGGTCACCCTGGATATGCTGGGTCACATGCAGGGTGCTATTAAGCTATTTTTGCTTTCTTATGTGGCTCTGTCTGCAGCTCTCGTTGCATAGCTGGTGGAAAACACTGGTCCCCAGGATTCTCAACATATTGTCTTTAACAGCCAAATCCCACTTCACTGCTGTTCTAGAACAGTTATTGAGTTACAAAGTGAGGATGAGAGTCTCTTTGCTGCTCTTTGGCCAATGGCCTACTCCTAATAAACCAAGTTGTAAATCCTTCAGAGCATTTTGAGAGTCCCTGTAGCAATGTCAAATTGTAAATGATTTTCCTTGAGCCTGGGATAATTGGAAAAATGCTGTCCCTAATGTACCAGGCTTGGGCTGCTTGGTTCCCTGCTGTTGTCTGTGCTGTGTCCCACCGTCCACGTTCCCTGCACCCAGCAGGGAATATTATGTTGATTGGTGATGAGATCACCCCACCTCTGCCTTCGTCTTCCTTCTAGAGAGCCAGATTCAGGGGAATGAAGGGATTCTGCTCCTCACCCCCCAGGAACAGTACATAGAGGGTCCACAGCATGGCGGAGACTGGCTCTAGGCTGGGTGCTGGCTTCCTTGGGGCTACCTCAGAAGCCCAGTCTGTGACCCCTATGCCTACTCGACTCCCTCACAGACAGGAGAATCTCAAGACCCACACTGAGGAGAGTCAGGGTCACTGGCACTCCCCAGGGACCAGATGAGCTTGGAGGAGAGGACTCCCACTCTTTAAATGCCAGCATAGGTCATCAGTGCACTTCAAGGAAAGGGATGGAGGACAGTAGAGAGCACACTGGGGCACATGAAACAGTCAGGGGTTCCCCACTGGGGCCGAAGGGTGTCTGTCCCTGGGAGGACCCCGTGTGGTCTCAGGGCTGGGGACTCCACTGTGGGAGGGAGCTGCAGAGGACAGGAAGGTGGCAGATGGAAAGGACAGGATGGTTTTGCAGCGCCGCTCATCCTACCGCCAAACCCAAGAAGGCCCTGGCCAAATGCTCTTTGCTCTGAATACAAAATCCACTTAGGCTGCCCACACCATGGGGAAACTTCGAGCTGTTTGTACTCATGTAGGGTCTCTAGGGTCTCTTCACTCCTGACTCGGAATCCGGCCTGCGACTGTACCCTGGCTTCCACACAGATGGCGTGTTCAAATTTGGTGTCAGGCTCCGGAACCGGAAAGCTGTGGTGGTGAATAGCTGGTATGGCTCCTTCACCTGGTGCTCACGGGTGACAGGAGGACACCACAGGGCCACCCTGAGGCAGGTTTCACCTCCGGCCCAGTGTCTCATCACCTGAGGTGCAACTTGGCAAGAGCTTAAGATTGTTGAATCTTTGCTTATTTCCAGATTGTTTGGCTATCCGGAGAGTTGACACATGGTCATAGTGAAAGACAGCATAATTCAGCACACGCTGCATCCGTTTTATCATCTGTAATGATTAGTCTGGAAGCTCACCCATGGCTGGTGAAATCCTTGCATCACAGGGCTGAACCCAAAGCATTTCCCTGCGATCTCAGGCCGCAGGCTCAGGAGAGCTGACGCTCACAAAGCACTGCAAGGATGTTCGAAGCATGCCTAACTTACACACTGCCCCCAAACCACCCTCCTCAGATCCACTCCAACACTTCCTCCTGCAAAGGGGAGTTGCTGGAAGTCAGTCTAGAATGGCACTGCCACAAGAGGCTCCTCATGGGACCTCGCTCTTCACCTACCTGTCCAGGGTCCTCTCCCCGTGAGGAGTGAGGGAGGAGTATGGAAAGGCAGGAACGGTGCTCGGGAATAGGCTTACCATTCACAGGGAGGAAGTATGGTGCAATGACTGATCCTTCAAGGAGAAAAATGCGAAGAACCACCAGGCAAAAAATGGGCAGAGTGCGGACGAAGACATTAATATCGGTAAGGATCACCCCAAAGCGATGTGTAGCTTCACAGGTGACCCAGGATGGGCTGAACACAGCCAGGAGATGACGCATCCTGGGGTCTGGGCAGGAAGCAGTGCTGCCAAGATGCGTACCTGCGGTGAGGATGTGCACCGCTGAAGACCCTTCCAGGAGCACGTCGGGGCTGACCCAGTGGCAACTCCTACAGTTGGGCTTGAGCGTGCTTGTAACCTGGGTGCTCCTCACCCCTGGAATCTACAGTACAAAGCCGGACACGTGTACGAAGACATGATGAGAGTTCCATGGCTGCAGTACACATAGCAGGCAAGGAAAAGGGAAACACGCAGCTGTGGGCCTGAGGGGATGAGTCAGTGAGAATGCACATCTGCACTCTAACCATTCCCACCGTGCGACCAGAGACGGAGAGCTGACAGGGCAGGGAAAGAGGTCCTCCGTGTGCTGGAAGGCAGGCAGCGGGCAGTAGTGAGTAGAGCTTTCTCAAGTGGAAGGGGAGGAGAGGCAGGAGGGGAGGAAAGGGATGAAAGAAGGAAGACCTGTGATGTCCGGGATCGGCTCCACACCAGGAATGTAAACATTACGTACTGCTAATACAGATTAATGCAAACAAGTGTAAAGAGAATGACAAGGGAAGGGAGAGAAAGCAGATGCAACCTTGCTGTGTACTTCTGACCAGCTTGAAGCAGAGTACTGGCGAGTGCAGGGGCCTGGCTTTGGACGTAGGAATCACAACTTATTACCTGTAAAAGCAAACAGCAACAACACAAGCTAGCTGTTCTTTTGAGGACACTGCCCTTTAGCAATTTCGAAAATGTCTTCCTGACATTTTCACTGTAATTATCAAATGCTTAAAAATAAGTGCATGTAAAAACCTTCTGGGACCAGAACACACATTCCAACTTATTGTACCACCACACCAGTCTTACCTGCAATCTCTGCTACTGCATTCTAAGGAGTAATTTTATTAACCCTTTTGGTTTCCAAATTACTGGCGTGCTCCAGCTCATGTTTGGTAATGGTCATCAACAGTAACGAACACCACAATTATGCACGAAATTCCATTTTGGGAGCCTGCTGCCTCTGCTGGTGCCTCCAGGCCTCACTGCACCCCATTGCCATCACATGCAGAGGCCTCTTCCACCTCTCCCCGGGGTGGGCTTTCTACTCGAGTGTGGACAGCTGCAACTCACTCGAATCAAGCAGATTCTTTCAAAAGAAAATACATCTCTCGGGGAGTCTCTCGGTGTCTGGCTGTTGGGTAAGGCCATCTTTGGAGTGGGCCTGTGTCTCCATGACAATCACCAGCCTCAAGGCAGGGGGAAATCTCAAAGACCCTGCATGTGAATGAAGAGGAGTTTGAGAGACAGGGCATTTGGAATTATCTATTCTGTCTACCATGGTCAGATCTGGCTTTTCCCTTTCTTTCCACCCCCACACCCCGGGATCTCAGGTGTCTTCTCTTCCAGTCCGGTTTCCTGCATCCAAATGCATTTGGGCCTCCATCCCCACCAGTGGCTGTGTTAGTGGCTCCCAGAGCTGTGGTCCTGGCCTGGCTCAGCCCATGGTGTGGGAGGTGGAAGATGGAAAGTGGGGCTGGCTGTAAACCAGAGGATCACGACCACAGGAGAACAAAGTTTTGGTCTATAGTGGGCTCCCTACTCTTAGGAGTCACCTTTATTCCTGACTTCCACCTTTGCAATTAGAGTGGCCTTTTAGTGACTGCCTTGGCCAGAGAGTTGGTGCGAGATGAATCTCCTTGGGCATTTGTGTCCTCTCCAGGAAAGAAGAATAGGAAGATGGGAGGGTGACCCTGGTTGCCACTCTGACCTTCTGCAGCCCAGAGCCGCCACAGTGTGCAGTCCAAGAGCTCTGCACCTGCCTGTGCCCTGCTTTCATCTTCAGTGTGTGCAGTGACCCACAGCAGGGACTGTGGAAGAGCGAGACAACGCTGAAAAGGTGTTGGAGGAGCTGGGTACGAAGTCGTTACCATTGCCCAGCTCCATTTCAGACAGAAAGAGCCTGTGTAGTTTGGACCTTAAAACCAAGCATGAAAAGATCATTCTTCCCCACTTCGCTGCTGTTGCTGTGATTTGATTTCCACACAATGGAGACCACAGCAGGGGGAGTATGGGCTTTGGAGAGAGGCAGATAAGGCCAGTTTAGAGAGTGGGCAGCTGAGAGTGTGAAGATGCAGAAACCCCCCAGCCTCTATTCCCACCCAGAGAGGTGCCCGCACTTCTCCCAGGAGACTGCTGTGAAGACCAGAAGTTAACGCGTCCGGGCTTGAGTGCCATCGTCCCACTAGCTCTGCCTGCACAGCGGCTCCGGAAGCTGGATCTTTATCACGGTGGCCCAGCTGAGGGTCAGAAGATGGCCCTGGGTAGATGATGACCTCTGCCTCTGAATCTAAGGACGGATGGTAGGAGGTGCTGCAGGGGAGAGGCAGGATGGGGGATGCAGGGAGAAGGGTGGGATGTCGGGAGCTCTCAGGGTCCCAGGACTGAGAGGGCTGCCCTGGCTTTAGGGTTCTACCCTGCAGTGACCTCCCCGGAAAGAGGTGCTGGAGCTTTGCTTGTGGGTTCCTGTTTCTAAGGGGAGCATCATGGGCTTCATTCGGGCCAACATCCTCAACCTCAGGGAACAAACTGGGTCGGGGTCTGGTCTAGAGAGGCTTTTTCTCCCTTCCTGACCTCCCCAAGCACTGAAATGCCGTCTGAAACCTTGAGCAGGCAGAGTTGTCACCTAAACTACTTCCTTGTCAGCACCCCAGAATGGGCGTTTAACTCTGGTGCTCAAAAGAAAATAAAACGTTTTTTGAAAATGATTGCATTTACACTTTGGAAAAACCACATATGTATACCCAGCAAGTAGAATGCAATCAAATCAGTTTTACTGTCAGTGTTGTGACACTAAATAGGACTAAAGAGCTCAGTAGGGTGGATCGGAACCCCAAGAACAAGGCTCCCTCCACCTGTGTTTTTATTCTGATGTCAGAGGATCAGATTCTCCACGGGGCTCCAAAGAGAATCTCAGCACCAGCACACACTGTCCTTTCTTAGAATGTATTTTCTAAACTAATATCTTTATCAGGGCTCGATCTGTGTTTTCAGTTCTGTTTCTACCTTACAGAAAGTGCTTTTGTAAAAACCAGGAACAAGCAAGAACATTTGTGCTCCAGATGATGGAAATTGTGACCAAGTGCATGGTGTATCTTTGTGCTTCATTTTGTGTATTTTTAGGATCCCTTCAGTTAGCAACTCCCAGCGATAAAGCACATGAGGAAAAGAAAGGTCTTTCCCTTGGGCCATGTGGCTTTGTTGGTTATGGAGAAAGAATTTGAGGTAAAGAAATCATCAAGCAAACGCATTTGATATTTACTTCTTGGGCAACATCAACTCCAGCAATTTTCCAGTTCTGACTCCTGAACTCGGTGACTGCTCCTAGTGGCTAAGGTCACCAGGAGAAGACATTCCCTCTGCTCAGACCTCCTGTGGCCCTGCTGGGTCCTGCTGAGATGGCACTGTGCACTGGCAAACAGGACAGGGCTCAAGCTGAAAAAGGCAAAGCCACATAGGTTATGACCAGTGCAGTCAGAAGAGGGGAAATGGTCTGCAGATATCTCCCCCGTAAGGGTGGAGATTCTCGCCTCCACCTAGCAGTCTCACGTCCATCTCTTACTACTGGAAGAAGCAACCTTATTTCCTCTAATTCCTGTAGAGATGGGAATGCAGCAAGTCATGTCCAGAATCCTGGCACCACATGAAGAAAGGCAGAGGACACATCTCTGCCACTGTGCTTTACAGAAAAGAGGCCCCCAAAGCAAAGTCTTTGTAGTCAACAAGAGCAGCTCACCTCCAGTAGCCATCATTGCTTTCTTTAGTAGAATTAGGCAACCTTGTTTTCCAAAGGATGTTTGATTGAGTCTCAGAAATCAGCCAGATTGCAGTAGCACAAGTAGAAGATAGAAGGTTGGCCGTCCAGTCCCATTAAGATATAGTGTTGAGGCGGGGAGATATATTGTTGGGGATTCAACCCAGATGAACAGAGAAGGGGCTGTGGAGTTACTGAGAGAAAATCAGTAAGCAGCCTTGGGCATCTTCTGACAAAGACTGGGGAGCTAGTACCCACCCCCGCCTTGGGAACAGGATTCCAGGGGACCCAGCCTTGTGTAACAGAGGGGGCTGTGCAAGGGTTGGGAGGAGCCAATTGTACATGGGACTCCAAGGGGACTCAGGGTTCTCTGTCTAAGGGTGTCATAGCAACGGGAAGAGTGACACAGAGACAAACAGGTTAAGGAGATGCCGGTGGGCCAACCAGAAAGCTGGTGGCTAAAGACTGGCCCACATTCAGACGGCAAGATCAGCCCTGCACCCAGCTCTAATCTTACTGCCCACCTGGCAGGGTTTCCAAGCACAGATCTGGGATTGAACTTGAACACTGACACAGAACTGGGGGAACTGAAGGAATTTTTTTTCTTTTTCTGTTTATCAATTTGTTTTGCTTTCCTTCATCTGGCAGGGTTTTTTTTTTTTTTTTGAGGGGTGGGGAAATTGTTTAGACTGACTTTTATTGTTTGTTTTGATTTGTCTGTCCTGTTTCTCTCTTTTCTCACTGTCTCTCCTGATTTTTTATATTTTCATGTGAATGAACACTGTTGATAATCTTTCTAATTTTGATATTCTTTTGCTTTGCCCTTCACTCTTTCTCTCCTGTTCTCTTCTCCAGTTTCCCAAAGCTTGGGTGATTATCCTTTGTCCTTCAATCTGTCTCTACTATATTTCTTTTCAGTGGTTGCTCTCTTTTGCTGCTTATCCCTCTTAAATTTCCCCCTCACAGGGTAGAATCACTCTACAAGGGAAAACGCACTGCATACAGGTTCCTGATTTATGTTGAATGTTGTTATACAACTATAGATCTTGTTCCTATGGTTAAAGACACCAAATCAGCAATTACCACAGCTTACTGACTTCTAGTCTGTGCTTGAAGATATTGTTATTGCCAATTGTACTACTTTTAGCCAGAATGCCATACCTGAAGTAATCGGTTGTTCACCCTGGTATGACCACACCAGTTGTCTGGAGTCATACTCATCCCCATAGTGCAGTACTGAAGCTGAAGGACTGAATGTTGAGCCAAATAGACAGCAACTTGTCATCCCTAATACATTGATAAGGTAGGATCTTGGGGCAGACATAATGACCAAGAGCCAGCTATACCTAGAAGACATTTCTGTGGTGTAGACATTTCCTAGGGAAGCATCTATAGTAGTGATAAAGCTACTTAACATAAGATATTTACAAGCATCAATAGAAAAAACTTAAAATTAAAAAATAGAAAATTATAAGACACAAATGCAATGCCAGACCTCCAGCCCACCCAGAAAATATTCATGGGGTAGGATAGAGGGAAACAGAAGTCACCCACTGGAATTATCTGAAGTGATAGCAGCAGAAGTAGAAAAAAAAGAACAAATGAATGAGGTGATAGAGAAAATCAGAGAAGAAATACTCTCTCAGATTAAAAAAAAGGAGATGATCATAATGAAAGACTTTACCAAATCTAGAGCAAATCTAGATTTTAAAAATAGAGGCTATTAGGAAAATGATGAAAACAATTAATGAATAACACGGGAAAGAAATGAATCCATGAAACAGATTTAAATACATATCCAGGAAATTAAAATTTTCACTGAAAGTTCGCAAAGTTTAATGAATAAAAGTGACAGAATATCAGACCTAGAAGAAAGGATTGCTGTTGGTGATTATAAAAGGAAAGATTCCTTCAAAATAGCAAGTGAACGTGAAAAAAACAATCCAACAGCTGTAAGGCGATGCAGAGAAGAACAACATAAGGTTGATCATACTCAGTGAAAAAGCAGGAGTTGGTGCAAACAACAGAAAAAAAAAAAAACTAGAAAAAAAATCTGTTCACAGAAGTATTGGCAGGAATCTTCCTAAACATGAGAAAACAATTTGACACACAGGTAAGTGAGGCATACAGAACTCCAATTAGTCATGATCAAAATAAGTTTAAACTGAGGTGTATAATAATAAAGATCCTGGAAATTCAGCACAAGAACAGAATATTGAAAGCTGTTAGGGAAAAGAAACCAATCACCTACACAGGAAAGCTCTTCAGAATCATAATACACTTCTCATCAAAAGCTCTAAGTCAAGGAGATCATGGAGTGAAGTATTTCAAGTCTTGAAAGAAAAATCCTCCAACCCAGACTGATGTACCCAGCAAAACTATCTCTCAGAATCAATGGAGAAATATATACTTCTACGACAGAGAACAACTGAAGAAATTTATGATAATCAAACCAGCTCTCCAAAATGTTCTGAAGGATATTTTAGAAAGAGCCAAGAAAGACTACAATTCCAAGAACACCAGTAGAAAGAAGTGACCAGTTGAGGCAAGCAATTAAACAGAGGCGGAAGACAGGGTATCAACAATTGTAAAATAGTATGACAAGGATAAGCCAATACATATCAGTCATAACCCTCAATGTGAATGGTTTCCATTCACCAATGAAAAGAAGCAGACTGACAGAATGATCAAAAAATAAGATCTAACAATTTGCTGCATACAAGAAACACATTTAACTCAAAAAGAAATTCATAGACTAAAAGTAAAAGGATGGAAAACAGCACTTCATGTGATATGAACTTGGAAATGAGCAGAGGTAGCTATTTTATTTACAGATAAAGTGAACTTCAGGTCAGTACTAATCAAAGAGACAAAGAAGATTGCTACATACACGTTAAGGAAAAACTCAAAGAAGAAGAGATGACATTTAAAAATATAAATGCACTAAGTACCAGTGCACCCAACTTTATATTAACAGACATGAAAAATCAAATAAACACTAACACAATTATAATGGGATACAAATAAACAGGCCAACTAGACAAAAAATCCGCAAAGAAATATCACAACAGAGCCAACCTAGTGAAAAAATGGAGTTAGTAGATATCTACAGTGTTCCACCCAAAAACATCATAATACACATTCTCAGGTGCACATCTGATGTTCTCCAAAACAGACCACACACTAACTCACAGAACATACTTAAGTAAATGCAAAGGAATTGAAATTATTCCATGAATATTATCAGACCATAGTGCCCTGAAATTTGAAATCAATGGCAAAAGAAACCACAGAAACATCATAAACACATGGAAATTCAATATCACCCACCTGAACAATGAATAGGCCACATGATGAAATTAGAGAAGAAATTAGATAGTTTCAACAGTTAAATGATAATGCTGATATGACACACTAAAAATTATGGGTCTTAATGAAAGAAGTCCTAAGAAGGAAATTTATAGTGGTGAACTCTCATACCAGGAAAACAGGGAAGTTAAAAGAAACAACTGAATACTGAACCTCAAACTTCTAGAAAAAGAAGCACAAGTCAAGCACAAAGCTCGTATAAAGGAGGAAATTATAAAGATTCAAGCAGAAATTAATGCAATCGAGACTAAGAAAACAGGACAAAGAATCAAAGAACCAAAGAGTTGGTTCTTTAAAAGATTTTTTACAAAATGGATAAACCCTTAAAACATTATCAAAAGAAGGAAAGAAAAGAAAAAAAATTATGCATTTTGGAACAAAAAGGTAAAATCACAATAAATTCTTCATAATTCCAAAAGATCACCAGAGCAATTGGACAAGATAAAGAAATAAAATTAATAAAGACAAGAAAGAAGTTAATCTCTCATTATTTGGAAATGACATGCTACTCAACATAGAAGACCCCCAAAAACTTCAATAAAAGTTTTCTAGATTTAATAATGAAATTTAGTCACACAGCTGGATACAAAGTCAAAACTCAAACATTGATAGCATTCCTATACACAAATGACAAACTTACAGAGAGAGAAATTAGAGAAACCACACCATTTAGAATAGTATCAAAAAATAACATACTTAACAATCTAACAAAGGAAGTAAAAGATCTTTACACTGAAATCTGTAGTACTCGTAAAAAGAGATAAAAGAGGATACCATATCATAGAAAGATATCCCTTACTCATGGGTAGGAAGAATCAACATAGTAAAAATGGCCATACTCCCACAATTGTTATGCAGATTTAATGTAATCCCAATCAAAGTACCAATAGCGTGCTTCACAGAACTTCACAGAAATATTACTAAAATTCATTTGCAACCAGAAGAGACCTAAAACAATTCTGGGCAACAAAGGCAAGGAAGGGGGCATCACAATCACTGACTTGAAATAATACTACAGAGTTACTGTAATAAAAACATCAACTGACAAATGAATAAGGGAGAATACAATGAAGTATTACTCAGCCATAAAGAAGGAAAAACTTGATACATTTATAGATAAATGGATGCATCTAGAGAAATACATTAGAAGAAGAAGAAAGAGAAATTAAGTGAAATAAATGGGGCATGCATGAGTAAATATTTAGTTGTATTTCTAGTGTCAGAAACTGAAGGCTTTTTTTTCACCTTAAAGAAGGTCCAAAATATATAATTGTGAAAAAGTAAGAAAATATTCAAATGGAAGGGGTGTAGGAGAAGGTGGAGGGAGAAAGGAAGGAAGGGAAAAGAAAAGAGAAAAGAAAGATAAAGTGGAAAGAAAACTCTTGCAGATAAGAAGGAGAATGGGGTACCAAGGAGGGGTGGGAGATAGGAAAAAATAAGAAGATAAAATCATGTACAGCTACGAATTGCATGCAATGAATCCGATCATTATGTGTATCTAAATTGTACCAAACTTAATTAATGATAAAAAGATATAGTGTCAAAGCCGCTTTTGTTTCCTTAATCTAAGTGCACATTTGTGGCCAGTCTTTTCTGTGACAATTTCATTTTGGGAGGCAGAGGTGGAGAAGGAGGGTCAGACAGTCCATAAAAGTCATACCCTGAGTTCCATTGTGTTCCGGCCATTTGTACAGCTGAAGGTCCGATAAATACAACATTCAGAACTGTAGAAAATTCGCCCTTCACTGCACTGATTTCTATCACAGCTATCTAAAACTTTTCAGGCTAGACCTTTTGTTCCTTAAAGACAAAATATTGTCCCAGTGTGGCAACATTAGAATGCTATAGTGCAGAAAACCCTTCCATGAGGTGTGTCTCAGGAAATAATGGATGAAGGGGTCCAGGGTGGAAAGCTGCTGCCATAGACCCAAGAGTCTTCAGAGCCTGCCCTGTTTCAGGTGCCACTGGCCAGAAGTCACTGTGTGCTGTGCGGCATTAAAAACTCTGTGGTGCTAGTTTTTCCTGGAATATGCCAGCACTTTTCTTTGACCTCAGCCATGCTCGTTTTCAGCCTTGATCTTTGATGTGACAACCTTACAAACGGTAAGAATAAAGTCTGTGCGAGGTTGGGTAACTGGGGCCTTTGTGTCCTGGGAGTGTCAGGTGTGTTATTAGAGAAAGAAGAATCATTTACTAATTTTCATGCTTCTGGAGGGTCATTTGACCATGGGCATCACCTGAGCACAAACATACCCAGAATATCCACGGGGCCAGAATGAGCAGATGCAGAAGAGGAAATAAACTAAGTCACAAAATTTAAGGGGTGTGAAAAATTCAGGTATCAAGACAAATAATATTTTAATATAATTTTAAAAAAATCAAAGTTGTAGTGAGAGCTCCACAAAGAATAAAATACAGACTGGTAGCTGGCAGCAAGATCTGTCCTTGTTTTTCAGTGTTGGACTCCCATGTGGGTCAGGCCAGCACAGCCCACCCCCTCTGCAATTCTTGTGGTAGGATCTCCTACAGGTGAAGCCTCAACATTTGGCAGTGGGTAGATGAGGGACATTATTTACCTACTTTAATGGCAGGGAAGCGATTCTCAGGAAATATTTAGCAGATTCGTTCTGAGGCAGATGTTGTGAACAGTGCAGCCAATATGTGTGTCTGTGCACACAAACACACACCCACACCCACATGTGTGCATGTTGTGTGTGATTGTCCATGTGACTGAGAGACACTGAGATGACAAGTGAAACACAATTGGGGGGCTGAGCAGTTCACGGGTGTGACCCTGGGAACTCTGTTTGGTCCACAGCCCCATCCTCTCTGGCCCTTCCTTGCTCTCTGCTTCTTGGCTGCCATGAGGTGAGCAGCTTTCCCCTGACATCCATATCTCACAACCAGCTGACCGGGGGACTGGAACCTCTGAAACCATGAACCAAAGCAAACCTCTCTAAGTGGGATTTTCAAGCACTTGGGAAGAACCAAAAATCTAAGACACACAAACACACAAAGACTCATGCATACAAACATATATATATATATATATACACATATGTATTACCATGTAATCTATATTTAGTATTTTCTTAGATTTCCAAAACAGTTCCACACTTACATACATTTATTTCTTATCTTTTTAATTTTTATTTTTTTTACTCATTGAGTTTATTGGTACATTTTAGGTAGACAACATAGTTACATTTATTATTGGGATCTTGTACCTTTACATGACAGGTCTTGGTTCTCATTGTTTCCCCTTGTCCTTGCCCTCCCTTTACCCCCTCTTCCCCTCCCCATTTACAACACTTCATTTCCATTTTTTCATTTTCTCATTTATTCCCTTATTACCTTTCCCCTACCCTTCCCACTTTCCCTACACCTTTAGCCTCTTTCTTCCTATTTCACATTGTCCATTATATCTTTAGGATCTTATGTACTATTATAGTTTTTCATACCAGAAAAACTATTCAATATTTACATGTGTGACTTATTTATTTCACTTAGGAGTATATCCTCAATATGTATCCATTTTCCTATGAATGAATCTAATTTCTCATTCTTTATGGCTGAGTAGTATTCCATTTTATAGAAAAACCACATCTTCTTTATCCAGTTTCCAACTGATGGGCAAATGGGGTGTCTCCAAGTTTTAGCTATTACAAATTGTGCCACTATAAACATAGGTGTGTATATATCTCTGTGATATGATTATTTTAATTCTTTTGGAAAGATACCCAGCAGAGGGATGGCTGGGTCAAATGGAACCTCTAGTACCACTCTTTGAGGTATCTCCATATTGATTTCCATAGTGGTTGCACCAGTCCGCACTCCCACCAACAATGGAGAAGGGTTCCTTTCTGCCCACAAATTTGTTAATGTTTGATTTCTTGATAGCAGCCATTCTTTACGGGGTGAGGTGGAATCTCAGTGTTGTTTTCATCTTCATCTCTCAAATGTCCAGTGATGTGGAAAATTTTTTCATATATTTACTTGCTGTTTTTACTTCTTTATCTGAGAAATGTCTTTTCATTTCAGATGTCCATTTTTTAATTGGGTCTTTATATTTGGGGGGATGATTGTTTTGAGTTCTTTATATATTCCAGATAATAGTCCTTTGTCTGAGGAGCAGCTGGTCAAAAATTTTTCCCACATTGTAAGTTGTCTCTTAGTTCTGTTGATGGTTTCTTTTGCAGTGCAGATGCTTTTTAATAAAAATGCTTTTTAATAAGATGAGATCCCAGTTGTTGATTCTTTCTGCTAGTTCCCGTGCTACTGAGGATTTGTTCATAAAGTCTTTTCCTAAATGTCTTCAAGAGTTGTGCCTACCTTATCTTCCAGTAAGTTTAGTGTTTCTGTTTTAATATTTAGATCTTTAATCCACTTAGATTTTAATTTAGTGCATGGTGAAAGATAAGGGTCTAGTTTCAATCTTTGGCAGGTTGAGATCCAGTTTTTCCAACAATATTTATTAAAGAGGCTATCTTTCCTTCACTGAGGATGGTCAGCTCTCTTGTCAAAGATGACATAGCTGAATATATCTGGATTTGCTTTTGTGTATTTCAATCTGTTCCACTGATCCTCAGGTCTGTTTCTTTGCCAGTAACATGCTGTTTTTATCACAGTGGCTCTGTAGTATAGTTTCAAATTGGGAATTGTTATACTTGCTGCCATGTCTCTGTTGCCTAGGATGGCTTTTGCTATTCTAGGTCTCTTCTGGATTGAAATGAATTTTTGGATTCTTTTTTCTAGTTCGGTGAAATATAGTGTTGGACTTTCAATTGGCATTGCATTAAATCTGCATAGCAGTTTTGGTAGTATGACCATTTTCACTATGTTGATTCTTCCTACCCAGGAGCAGGGGATATCTTTCCATTTTCTTATATCCTCTTTGATCTCTTTTTTCAGAGTGCTGTAATTTTCAGTGTAGAGGTCTTTTGCTTCTTTTGTTAGATTGATTCCTAGATACTTAATTTTTTGGATGCTATTGTGAAAGGAATTGTTTCCCTAATTTCTCTCTCAGCAAGTTTGTTATTTGTGTCCAAGAAGGCTATTAATTTTGGGGTGTTGATCTTGTATCCGGCTACTCTGCTAAAAGTGTCAATTAAGTCTAGAAGTCTTTTGGTGGAGTTTTTTGGGTCTTCAATGTAGAGTATCATATCATCAGCAAATAATGACAGTTTGACTTATTTCCTATCTTTATTGCTTTAATTTCTTTCTCTTGTCTAATTTCTGTGGCTAATGTTTCCACAACTGTATCAAAGAGGAATTAGTGATAGTGGGAATCCTTGTCTTGTTCCTGATTTCAACGTGAAGTTTTTCAGTTTTTCATGAAGTTTCTCACCTGTTTTTTGTAATGGAAGTACCTTATTTCCCCATCCATTTTGAAAGAGAGTTTTGCAGGATACATCAGTCTAGGTTGGAGGTTGTTTTCTTTTAGGACTTGAAATACCTCACTCCAGGCTCTCCTTGACCTGAGGGTTTATGTTGAAAAGTCTTCTATGATTCTGATGGACTTTCCTTTGCATATGATCTGTTTCTTTTCTCTTTTTTTTCTAATTGAGTATATTAGTACATTTTAGGTATACAGTACAGTTACATTCATCACTGGAATCTTGTACCTTTACATGACAGGTCTTGGTTCTCATTTTGTTTCTTTTCTCTTACTGCTTGTAGTATTTTGTTCTTCTGTTTCATTTCTGGGATCTTGATTATTATATGTCTAGGTGTAGATATTTTTTGATTGTGGCTAGTTCGAGTCCTATATGCCTCACTTATCTGTATGTCTAATTCTTCCCTTCTGTTTGAGAAGTTTTCTGTCATTAATTCTGTGAACAGCTTGTTTAAGTCATTTGTATTTTCTTCTGCTACTTCATGGATTCCTATCACTCTTATGTTATTCCTCTTTGCATCATCTAGGAGTTGTTGTATAGATTTCTCATGATCACTTACTGTTTTTAAGAGACCTCTCTTTTCATGGTCACTGATCGCAATCCTATCTTCTATATCTGAGATTCTATCTTTGCATCCTTTTATTCTGTTGTGAACACTTTCAATAGGATTTTTAATCTCCTGGATATCTGTTTGAATTTGTTTTATTGATTCCATTTCCTTCCTCTGTTGGGCATTCATTGTTTCCATTTTTTTCTTATGCTGGGCCTTCATGGCTTCTATCATGGTCCTGAGCTCATCTATTTTTTTCTCAGTTTCTGTTCTAGAGTCTCGAATGATGACTTCCATTTTGTTCACCATCTCTATGGTTATCTGGGAAATTATTTCTGTTTTGAATTTTTCTAGAGCCTGATTGATCTGTTTTGTTACTTCCTGTGCTTTGAGCTCAGGGTGTTCTGGTGGTTCACTATCAGACTTTTCATCCTCATTTGTCCTACTGTTTGCCATTGGTGAACTGGAAATCTGTCTTTGTGTCTTGTTTAAGTGTTTTCTCATTTTTATTTTTGTTGTTGGTTTGTCCTTGGTTTAATTTCTGCATTATTATTGGTTTAATTTCTGCGTTATTACTTAAATCTTCCTGATATAGTTGTGTTTTAGCTTTTGAGTCTCTAATGCCTCATAGACATTCTCATTTTCATAATATCAGAGAAAACAACTCATTAAATCGATTGTAATCCTTTATCCCAACTGATACAACCAGCAACACAATAGGATCAAGCACAAATTGCAAATTGACCACTTGTGTTAGTTATTAATCTATCACATTTAAACTATGTGAATTAAATTAAAATCAAGAAGCAGCCCAAAATATGTTTGCCGTGAATACACTTTTTAATATAGCATCTTTACCATTTAGGATGGGGACTTACAGTTAGAACCAAAGGAGTCGATAAGTGAAAGAATTGGAGGAGGTTTCAAGTGAAGCCAGAGGACATAGAATGACCATAGAATCTTTAGGGAACTATTAAATTCAAAAGGGATAGACAGAGTGCAAGAATATATCCACTTAACAGTAATAGGGGCTCACTTTCCCTTGAAACTATTGACCCATTAGTGAGGTAAAATGACAGAAGAAAAGAACATAACAAAAAAAGAAATAATGATAAAAGAAGAAGTCTGAATTAGGGCAGGAGCAGGAACAGAAAGGGAGATGAGGTATAATATGGTGGAGCAAAAGACTGAGTTGGAGAAAGAGGACATAAAAAAGAAAGAATTTTCAGAGTGGAATGAGGAAAAGAAAGAAAAAAATGAATTTGAAGGACCTCTTTCAGACTATGTCTCTGCTGTCAAAATATACAAAGTGCACAGCCGTGTGCAGAGATCCAAGTCCCCTGATCTCAGCTAGCCAATGGCAGATCCCCATGACTCAGACTGACCTTAGGCCATAAGGCCCAGATTGAGTTCCTCCTTCTCCTGTAGGGTTGAACTCCACACATTTCTACTACAGGTTTCCCCCACCCTTTCTTTAAAGATGTTCAACTTTGAGAGCTCAGAAAAATACCCTTTATGACCACCTATGCCTCTGCAGAGTGGATCCAAGGACTGGCACAATCAGGTCTGAGGAGGAGGTTTGGAGTGTTCAGGGGCACCTGCGCAGCTGCCTTCCTTGCTGGAGCTGGTGGTGTGCAGGCAGGGGATAGCCCGGCTACCTGGTTCCACTGAATTGGCCCAAGCAAGCAGGAGGGAGAGCAGCTCTCAGAGCAGTCTCCACTTACACACATTTAAATGAAGTTTCTTTGCCCACACCATGCAGCCCAGCTCACAGCCTCTGGAGCAGGACCCATGAGAGCAGAAAGGACGTGTTCCATTTCAGACACTGCAGGGAGGCTGGGATCCTACAGTAAGGCTCCAAACCATGGCTGGCCTAGAAAAGCCTGCAAGCTCAGCTTGATTTTTGGACAACATGGAGTGGAAGGTGGTTTTCCAAAAGTTAAAGATCTGCAGCACATCCTCAGACTGCACTGCTGGCATGGGCAGCTTCTCCTGGAGGCAGAGCTTAGCTGCATGCAGTGAAGTAGCAGGACAAGAAGAGGACACCAGGGCAGGGGCTCGACCTCTGGTGGGAAGGGCTGGTTCAGGAAGCTTGCATGTCTGAGCTGTAAGCACAGGCATCCTGGGACTCAGCCATGATCACCACCTCTCCCCAGGACCCATTCCAGACATTTGCAGGGAAGCTCCATTGCCCCTGCTGAGGAAAAGGCCACACTGCCCAGAGATGGACTGTGATAAGCTCTGCATGCCAATTGCCTGAGAATTCCCCCAAACTATGAGTAAGCCTCAGTCTTGAAGACTTGATTAAAGACAACAGGAAGGAGGAGAGAGAGAGGAGCCCTCACTGGGCTTAGCTCTCCAGAAAGAAGTGAGGAGTCACACTCCTTACTGGGTAGATCACCCAAGGACATGGCAAAACCAGGCACTGCACGTGGAATACACCAGGATCAAGGCCCCGTCCAGGCTGGAAGTCTTATCCTTCTACAGTGTGGGACCTGATGCATTCCAGATTTGCTTCAAGACAATCACATCTTTCAGGAACTAGAAAGAGAAGGGAAGTATCTACGCTTTCAGCAGGGACACTGGGACCCAGGGCAACAGACACATCGCTGAACAATGGAGCAGGATGTAGACAGATTTGCACGTGTGGAAAAGGTTCCAAATGCAAAAGCCTGGGGTATGATAGGGCTGTCTCTGCACAACAAGAGGGAGAGGGGGAAAGAGGGGGGAGAGGGAGAAAGGAGAGAGAGGGAGAGGGGGAGAGAGAGGGAGAGAAATAAACACTCATGATGGGTTCTTTGATGAACTCATGTATCAGGCTTCAATTGTATCAAATATTTTACCAGTATGCACTATAAGTAATTTTCAATGCAAGGCTGTACATTGTGGACACAAATGTGGATACTACTGTGTCCACTATCTGCATCACGCCAGGGAAGCTGCTGCAGCCTATGAGGAGGATCTGACTGCAGTAAGAGCCACCGGCAGATGGGTAGAGCAGTGCCAGGTGTGTCTCTGGATGACTGGCATGCAGGCCAGCCAGCTGTGTAGGAGAACCACTCTGGATATGGGTGGCTCCAACCAACAGATGTGCAGCCAGATGGGATGAAAGAAACAGAAGAAAGAAGTCCACTCTTGAAGAGCTCCCTTCTTCCCAAGCCACAGCCCTTTGCCGCTGTCACCTTTGGATGTTGATCTGTAAGTCTGCAGTTAGTCAAACTTAACAATGCAGACTCACATGGCCACTCTCAGGGGAGCTTTCAGGTCTTCAGCTTGAGCTGAGGCTGGCTCCTTGATCCCTCTTGGTCTGTGGCTACAGCTTGTTGGGCTGAGCAGCTCCTGGATCTTCCATTTCTCTAGTGCACAGACAGAACATGTGGACTTTCCTGCCTCTAACTTCCTTTGAAATATACACACATTTTCCATCAATTCTGTTCCCCTCAAGAACAGATCAACTTATAAAATGAGAGAGGACAGGCACCATGGCTCATGTCTGAAATCCCAATCCGGCAGAGGCAGGAGGATTGTAAGTTTGAGCCCAGTCTGGTCAATTTAGAGACTTAGCAAGACCCTGTCTCAAAATAAAACTTTGAAAGGTTTGGGAATTTGGCTCAGGGCAAGGGTCCATGTTTCAATCTCCAGTTATCCAACCCCAACCAGCAAGCACACATAAGAATGGCCACGATGCACACACTCCTGAGAGCAGATTGCAGCTCGAATACAGGATGGTAGTGGGAGAACAGATGGCTGCTGCCTCAGGGTGTCTGCACAGCACCTAACCTCAGTATGGGGTGCTGGGGGAAGACAGCATGTTTCCTGTCCTGAGGTTTTATGGCATCGACTGTCTAAGTGAGGCCATCATGGACTGGGTGCTTTAATACAGACACTGAGTATAGTGTTTCTCCTCAGCTGCTCTGAAACATCTTTGTTTAAAAGAAATACTTTCACTTTCTCTTTACACAACACAAATACTTGTGCAGTTATTAGCTCAAGAAAATGAGTTATTTCTCTGTTGATTCACACGATCGAGGAAGGCACTTCCTTCCATTTCAATAAGTCTGTGTCTACTTAGAAGTAGAAACCCTCACCCAAGTGAGGTAGTGCTTGAGTAAAAATCTTTATGTCGCCCCATGAACAGACCTCACCTCCTGCCCACAATGGGACATGTCAGGTTGGAGCCGCGGTTTTTGGTGAGCTGGACAAAGCCCTTCCCAGCCAGTGCGGTGTGGCAGTGGATCCATCCCCAGCCACCCCAGGGCACACTGGCAATGGTGGGAGGTGGGGGTCACACACAGGAAGGGGCTCCTCCTCCTCCACTCCTGAGCAGAAGTCAGCGCCCCTCGGCCAGGGTCTCAGAGACCCAAAGGAGTGGTGGAACATGAAGACCAGGAGAAGGCCAGCCCTGCACAGATAGCATGGCTGCAGTTGCAGACCGACCCGGCGCTCCTGTGCCACCTTCCCTGGCAGGCAACGAGGGGCCCCAAGGCTGGACCAGGTGTGAGCCCCACCCTCCTCTCACTTCCAGATCTGGTTCCTTAGCTTCCCTGCACGATGCCCTCCCCCTTAGGTGATGAAAATCCCTGTTTCCTCGGCTGTGAGGCAGTGCCAAATCACTTTTAGGGCTTAGAGGAACCACAGACTTAACAAGGAAAACCCAGGGTCTGCTCTGCTCAGCAGGGCTGGGTCTGCACCTTGGGTGGCACCTTTGGGCACTGAAGCTGCCCGGACCTCAGCACCTGCCCTGCGGTTCTTTGAATCATCTTCTTTTGGAGCAAACAGAGAGAATTTTTATTATCTTCAACTCTGGGGTTTGGTAAAATTAACTGCTTTGTTAAATTCTGTGTGTTCTCCCATTCTTGCTTGTGTTGTGATTATGTTTGTACTCATGACTGTATAATTTTGGTGACTCATTCTGAAATATCTGCATTACTTTTGGGGGAAAGTCAGGAAGCAGTTGCTTTCATCAGTGGCCCTGAGCGCATGGTGAGCTGCAGTGATGTATCTTTTCTTAGGTGTGCACCTGTTGTACACAGAGCTGACCACAGGGTCTGGGGGGAGCATGTGTGCACTCACACCCTTACGAGCCTAGCTCACACATTAAGAGCGTGCTTTTCCTCTGATTTGAAAGTTTCATCCGAGGCAGAAATAACTCGACAGTCCTGCTGGGGTTCAAAGTGTTTTCAGAGAGCTTCCAGGGCTCTCCAGTCTTCGGGAAGACTTTCTGAGGGAGATTGCGGCGCCTCTGGGGTCAGCCACCAGAAGAAGGATGAACAAATAACCTCAGTTGGGTGAAAAACACAATTTATGTTTTATCAAAATAGCCGAGAGCAAGGCAATGGGCCCCGTCCTCCTGCGGGCTGTGGTGGTGGAGTGGAGGCTTGTGACAGCTCCCACGGCTCCCTCTCCCTCTGGAGGGCACTTGTGACAGAGCCTAGGGCTCACCCGTCCTTTGGGCTCTGCATAGCACTTGAAAAGCTTTCTCAGAAGCATCCAATTTAAGATCTGGAAGAGGCACAGACAGTTGCCTGGCTTTGTGGGTGAGAAAACTGGCTGCAGAGCAGTGAAGTGCCCAGCCCGGGGACGCAGCCTGGAAGCTTCAGAACTGAGTCTGCAACTCGGGCTCCTGGATTTTCGCCCACCGTTCTTCTCACAGAGCCGCCCCAGCCCTGCTGGTGACACCGGAGTTCCCAGGATGCCATTTATTCAATGGATCCTACCACGGTTCTACGCATCTCCTTCCCCAAATTCTGGCGATTGTTCATGAACCTCTCCAGCTCCCTCCAGCTCTCTGTGCCGATTTCCCTATGTTCCATAGAGCAATTCTGTCTCTCTTGAGCTGTCTCTGTTCTCATTGCAGTCTATTTTCTGATAGTTCCATGTCATTTTATACCTGTGATAAATTTTTCCTTGTACAAGAGGCAAATACCACTCTAGAAATTTGAACTGTAGCGAGACGTCAGACTTCCTACCTTCAATACTCATACAAATCCCACACTAGTGTGAGGCTGCTCTGTGTATCTGGGGAATACTTCCTAGGTTAAACTGTGCTCTTCTAGATAAATCTCCCACTAAAATGTTTCCATCATGGCCCAGCTCAGCTGGAAACCTTATACAGAACTGGAGTGTCATTGATGAAGTTGGACTGGTCACAGGAGGGTTTTAGGAGCACGTCCACCCACTGTCATATGTCACGGTATCCTGTACCAATAAATAGGCCGTTTTGATAGGCAGCAGTTAAAAAGCCAGTGAGCAATATAATAACATAGAGTAAGCCAGTATGATTTATGTAATCCCTTCCTCCATATGAGATCTCAAAATTGGACTCTAATGAGAAAAGAACTGGCACAAAAAAAACAATGGAAAACACACAACACAAAAACAGTGCAGTAGATGCACTATTATATATGCTCTTCAGTGTCATGAAACCAGGACCACTCCAAGCCAACAGATCTCACTACTGACCCTCACTGCAGTCTACAGGAAGTGTTCTGGGAGAATTACTTTTATTTCATGGAGAACTATTGCCATTCCAGATTTGCACATGACCTCAAGGGCGGGGCAGGGCTCCTGGAAGTCAGTGAAGGGGAGGAAAACCCAGGGTGTGGGGTCCCAGTGTGCTGACCACTAGAGACGAGGATCTGCAGCTCTTTCTGTCACTCCGTGTCACTGGCCCTTCATCCTCCTTCCGAGACCCCGGTGGGTGTCAACCGGGTCGGTGGAGAAGAAGCGGTTCCCAAGGGGCGGCCAGGTCTCAGTCTCTCCCTGATGATTGTTTGCTTGCAGGATAAAAAAATGTGTCTCCAGTAGACCATTCTTAAATAACTTGCCAATCCTCTCTTTGCCCTGGGTTTCCCTAGCAGATATTTTATACTGGTCTCCCATGGCAACTTGGGATTCTTTCCAACAGAGAGAATAAACATGTGCTCCCTCCCTCAGGGCCCCCTTTGGCATCCCGCATGCCAAGGCCTTCTCAGAGCGGAGGAAGTGGGGCCCTGAGTGGATGCCTGGCTCCCCGGGGTTGGAGCGGTTCCCCTGCCATGGACAGCTGGCTCCCACGGCAATGATGAAGGTGGAGGTGAAGACACAACCCCGCCGGACACTTTGGAGGCAGTCCACGTGCCTCTCGGTCCAGGCTCTGTCACCACAGAGTGTGCCTCTGGCTCGGAGCTTCCTCTCTCCTGCCCTCAGCTTCTGCACTTGTCTGTGGGGGCTGACAGTGGAGCATTGTGGAGCTTCCATGGCGTGAGGCAGGAAAGCACCGAGGTGGGGCCCCTAGCTCATCGCTGGGAACGAAAACTAGTTCTCTATCAGCATTCTGACCCAGGGAAAGGGAGGGGGGAGGAGGCAGGCTGGCACCTACGACACAGGAAGCCAGGCTGTGCCCTAATCGAGGAGAGGCGTGGCTTGCAGGCCGGGCAGCAGTGGGGTAGAGCACGGTTTCCGTCTGGTGGGTGGAAGGGGCTGTGGGCGGTCTCCCTGCTGAATGCACCCCGGTTGGGGTGGCGAGGCTGAAAGGCTAGCAGGGGCTGGGTGCCCGCTGCATTGGGGCTTGGTGCTAGTCACCCTGCCACACTGAGATACAACACCCAACACCTGCAGTGTGAAGGAAGAAAGGATCCTTTTGGCTCACGGTGTACAGGGCTTCAGTCCATAGTCAGCTGGCTCCGAGGCAGGGCAGCCTGGCATAGGACCATCGCAGAGCAGAAGCAGAGGAAGCAGAGCAGAATCAAGGGAGGAGGAGAGAGAGATCACCCCTGCCAGGGCCTGCCCCTGTGACCGCCTCCTCCACCAGGCTCCGCCTCTCCACATCAGCTATAACCATCAGTGGACGGATCCAGCGTGGGGGTGGGGGTGCACTTGCAGTCTTGAGGTATGGGGAGTGCAGAGTTGGAAGCCATGCTGGTCACTGCACCACAGGGCACCCTGCAGTGCCCCCTGGATGTGTCTTCTCCTTCCTTCCTCCGGCTGCGCCACCCTCTTGTCCTCCCAGCTTCCATGCAGAGGTGCGGCAGCAGCACTTGGCTTCCTGGAGGACACCCTGCAGGTCTAGGTTCCAGGGCTGCACTGGCCCATCACACAGCAGGCCTTTGTGAGTGGGAGAGGAACCAGAATGGAGAGGACTATTAACACAAAATCCCAGTGATAGCAGCCATTGCAGTGGTGCGTGCCTGCAATCCCAGCCCTCTGGGAAGCTGAGGCAGGAGGATCACAAGTTTAAGCCCAGCTTGGACAACTTAGTGAGAACCTGTCTCAAAATTTAAAAATACATATACAAAAAGGGCTGGGGATGTAGCTCCCTACCAAGGCCCTGGGCTCAACCCCTAGTACTGCAAAATCAGGGAACAAAAACCCCTGTTACAATGAGTTTAGTGACATTTGGGACACAGAATCACCCGAAAACTGACTTGAAGGGTGGCCAGTGGCTCACAGAAGGGAGGTAGCACTGGCCCGGGGTCTAAGGGATGTGTTCTCTTTCGCTTTTTAAACTGCATTTAGGCATGTCAGAGCAATTCTTACCTTTAATGAAGACTGACACACTAGGACTCACACAGGTGACTCGAGCCGTGGCTCTCTCTGGAGTTGTTTAACATATCAGGTGCAATTCTGTGACCACACTTAACACCCCTGGACCGGGTGAGCTAGAGGGGCACTCGGTGTGCTTGGTCTGTGCTTCTTTCTTTCTTTATTTTTTACCTGCATGAAATTAAGAATTCTGGATTGTACTACAGCTCAGTATTTTTGTTTCTGAACCTCAGGATGCCAAGATCTGCCAGGAAAAGTTATCTTTTCATTACATAGCTTGTTTTTCCTGAAGAAAGAAAAATGACAGCGGCTCTCCGCCAGCGCTGGTCCATGTGGTTATTCACTCTGCCCCTCCAGGGACAGGGAATTTTCTCAGCAGGGCGTCAGCCTTCACGGCTCGCCAGCCCGTCACTGCCTCTGGAAGCGGACAGCCTGTTTGTGCTGCTTCCTGGCACCGGGTCGATGAGGGGTCCTAGGGCGGAGGGGAGCCCAGGCCAGCCGAGTTCTGAGGCAGCGCAGAGCTGAGGCCAGGCAGGCTCGCTGTGCGATACCAAGAGCTGTGACCTCCTGCCTGGCCTCTGGTCTGCAGACCTCCAGAAGCTGTGGCAGGCAGCGCACTTCTCTCATCACAGCATGGGCTGTGGCTGATTAACGAGCCCCAGTGGCCGCTGCAGTGGATGGGGTCCAGCCCGAGCCTGACATCTACCTGGGCCTCTTCAGGTCTCGCAGCACCACCCTTCTGCAGACAGGTGAGGTCAAGCCTTTCTTGGCACCTGCCCTGCCCAAGGAAGTGTGTTCTGCTGGGCCTATTGTTATTGATCCGGACAGAATTCCTGCGTACTCCCTTTGAAGGGGCTGCTGAATTGGAGGCAGAGCATTTCCTACTCCTGAAGGCTTGTGCCAGGCACTGCGTGAGGCTGGAAAGGGCACCCTCTCTGGCTGTGCATCTCAGCTCTTCTCCGTGAAAAGGCTCAAGGGAAACAGGAGCTCTTGCCAGTCTGGGTGTCTCTGCTTTGTAAGACAGAACCATGGCCAAATCAACAGGTTTAACCTGATAAATACAGAACTTTACACATATTTAGTAAGTTGAAAGAATACAGTAAAAAGCTATTTTAGAAGAACAAGGGCCATCGTCCTACCTAAATTAGTGATTACAACAGAAACACCACCCACGCACCCTATGCAAAATGATTTCCTGCCTTTGCTGGGATTGAACTGGGGACATGGGGGTGCGTGGCCTCCTCACCTGGGCATCGGAGTGTCACGCGCCATTGTTTCCGGGCTCTTCATGCCCTGCATGAATCCCGGATGTGAGTCCGCCGGTGACGGCGGTTCGCGCATGCGCAGAAGGGGCGCTTGGCTCATCAGAATGACGCAGGCCGGCATTGGCCAATAGAAATGGGCTACGTCACCTGAGAGGCTATAAAAGGCAGGCTCGCATCCGGCTCGGGGTCTTTCCGCCATCTTGAAGAATGCAGAAGAACCTCCAATAAAGCGTGCTTCAGAAGAATCCTGAGTGTTGGGTGCTCCTTGCTGGCGAGGTGCGCGTGACAA
>NW_022900913.1:2347929-2410802 GCF_012274545.1 Fukomys damarensis
ACAGAGACAAAATGATAATATCATGTTGATGCAAGCTTTTGCTGCCCTTGAAGCCGGATACTCGCCTGCTGTTTGGTTGGCCAATTTACAATAGCTTGAACGTTGGTCATTATCTGCCTATGCCTTGCTCATTCGGGAGCCATAAATATCTGCATCTCTCTACCTCCTTGGACATGGCCTCTGCACTCTGTGGATTAGTCCATTGCACCAGAATCAGGCATGTCTTTTTACAATCTTGTTGATCAGCCTTTGCACCGCTCAGAGGTTCTCCTCATTGCACGAGCTAAGGTGATCCAACAGTTGCTCACATGGAATACCTGCTTCGACCACCTTCCGGCCGGGGTGGTTGACAGGCTCCTCCTGAGCTCTAGTTATTTTAAGGAAGGGGGAGATGTCACGCGCCATTGTTTCCGGGCTCTTCATGCCCTGCATGAATCCCGGATGCGAGTCCGCCGGTGACGGAGGTTCGCGCATGCGCAGAAGGGGCGCTTGGCTCGTCAGAATGACGCAGGCCGGCATTGGCCAATAGAAATGGGCTACGTCACCCGAGAGGCTATAAAAGGCAGGCTCGCATCCGGCTCAGGGTCTTTCCGCCATCTTGAAGAATGCAGAAGAACCTCCAATAAAGCGTGCTTCAGAAGAATCCTGAGTGTTGCGTGCTCCTTGCTGGCGAGGTGCGCGTGACATCGGAGACTCCCGGGAGCCTTCCTGTATGGGCTCACACCTCTGTCCCTACCCACTACACTTTTACAATGCACCTCATTCCTAGTGCAGAAATTCCTTCTCTAACTCCAGAGACTTCTGTGCTAGAAACAGTATTGCCATCTTACCTGGTTTACAGGGCACAGGAGAGCAGGGAAAATGCCAGGATGTTCACACATCCTACCCAGTACCTCTGGGGATTCTTTCCTCGTTAGCATCAGCAAGAGAAAACAGGCATCCATTTCTCTCTGTGGCTAGCACTCTGTATGTGCCACTGTGGTAGCACACAGCCCTCCCGCCTGGGGGATTCTGAGCCCACAGCCACCCCCTAAGAAGATGACCGGTTGGCAGGGGACAGCGGCCACATTTGCTTGACTCCATGTACTTACTTCACAAACCTCTTACATAATAGGACCCATATAGATGTTAGGGTTTTGGCAATTACTATTTTCATTCCACCAAATTAAGATAAATTAAGCAAATAATGGTTAAATATTACTTCGAGCAATGCTATTTTAAGCATCAAATTTTCTTTCAATAAAATGCTGATGTTGCACGCAGTAGATGCAATCAATGTCTTCCCCAGCTCCGAGTGTGCAGAAGAGAGCTGCAGGTGTATCCCCCTGGACGCGGGACGCCTGTGCCCGGGGGAAACTGATGGATGCATTTTGGGAAGGGGAAAGATTCTGAATCTGAGTTGTCTAAGTGTATTCACCGCTCACGGTCCACGGAGAAAGAACGTGGGTTACTAGGGTCACCGAGCCAAACTTCGTCCTGAGCAGGAGCCTCGAAAGTGAGGGCCTGGCTCCTACCCTGCCCCCCACACCAGGCACAGATGCGGGTTCCCCTTCTCTGCCCTGTGTGTCCCACCTGGGAACCTGGGCGCTGTCCTGGGTCAGAACTGTGGGCTGCACCGTTCGTGGGCACCGTGCACGTTTTACTGTTGAGGAAACTGATTTCCAAAGTGGCTGTTTTCCTAAGCCTCCCTGCTTCCTCTTCCCCTCCTTCTTTTTCCTGGATTTGCTCTTTTGCCTCCTACTTTCTCCTTGTTTACTTTATGTGAGGCAAAATCTGTAGTTATTTTCAGCCTTATTAAAGCTAGAATGAAAACAGTAACTGCTTACACTCACAGTGCCCAGCGATGTTCCCTGCACATGTGCACTGCGCAGTGACCCGGCCGGCTGAGGCGCGAATGTCCCTCCCACCTCGCCGGCTCATCGTGTCTGGATGAGAACATTCAAGCTGCCCTCCCTTAAAGATCTGCAAACGCCAGCCTCACGCTGCACAGAGGTCCACGGAACTTCCTCCTTCCTGCCTAGAGGGACTTTCGTACCCCTGCCCGTGTCTCCTCTGTTCCCTGTCCCCGTCCCTTTGCTGCCATTCTACTCTCCACTTCTCCCAGTTGGAGAAGGTGTCAGATCTGTGTCTCTGTGTTTGGCTTATTCGCTTAGCATTGGATGTGTGCGGGAGTCGCTGACGAGTGTCAACCCAGTGCCAAGACCTTGCCTTGTGCTGTTGTGTATCTGGGACACATAGTGACTACGTAAAGCTTGCATTTCCGGTTTTAGGCAAAATAGAATTCCATGGTCAGGACTGTGTATTATACACTGTTGGCCAAGCAACTCTTCAGAATGCAGAGGGGTTCGCCTTAAATTCTTAACCATCACAAAATGGAAGCTACCTTGATTTAAAGCTTCTGTAAATGATGGCCGCAGGTGACTGATTCAGTCTTTCGTTTCCAGCTTCGTGCTGAGAGGTGAGGTGATGTGTTCACCAGCATCCAGTAGGAACGCGGTGAGTCCTGGAGGGCCTGGGTGTGGCTCCAACCAAAGACCACCCTGCCCATTCTATGCTGTGTGGTGACAACAGGCCACATGGGTGTGGAACACAGGAGGCACCGGCAGGCAGAATTCAGGGAAGGATGCTTATCCCATCTGCTACCCCAGTTGTGTCTGATGGGAAGATGCAGCCACTGCCCACAGGAATGACATCAACTGGGACCCTGTGCCTTGCACACTCAGCCTTCTTCCTTCTGGGCTGACCTTCCATCTGTCACCTTTTATTTCTGCCTGCCAGGAGCCTCTGTCCGGGCTGGAGGCCATTTGCCAAGCAGACGATGTTTGCCATAGCAGAGTTTCCCAGAAGTAATGGTCCAGCTCAGGAGGGCATGGGGACCCATTGTCTGTGTCAGGGACGAGGTGGTGCTACGGCCAGCGCAGCCCAGGGCAGTGAGGCCAGTTCCGGGTCTCCTGACCAGGCTTGACTTCCACGTGCGCCGGGACAGACCCTCACCCAAGATTTCCACAATCACAACATGAGCGTAGCTGAACGGGCAATTATTCCGTAGACATCAGTGATTGTCTGACTTTACCTTCATTGAGAACATTTGCCCTTGCTCGCCATTTCTCAGTTAATTCTGTTTGAGTAATAGTATTTGTAGGCGAGTCATTTAGGTATCCTTAAGAGAGTCTGAACTGGACAAAGCCTTAGACTTCTACACATTTCCTTCTCAATACATATTTTCTGCTCTGTATTTCCTTGTATATTTGCCTGTTTTAAGCCTTTTAACCTAGTGATTAATAGTTTCTGCTCTGTGCATGTGAGACCTGGTGAAGAACCTTTCTCTCACACGGCACAGACTGGGCGATCTCTGCTTCCTCCTGTCGGAGCCTCTCCCTGCTCTCAGCTCCATGCTTCTGCCTCAGGTGTGGCCTCCAGGCTAAGATCATATCTTCACTCCCTTCATCACTTGCTCTTCAGGTAATCTGCAGGGCGGGAGGTCACAGGACGATTCTCCACAAGAGACGTCTCCAATACTCCTAATGCAGGGCATCCTGTCATTATTTTTCTGAGGCTTTAAAAAGATGAAAGGGTAAGGCAGGGCACCGAACCGCTGAGCTAAATCTCCAGTCCACATATTTAGTACGATGTGTTACCCCTGTATACATGGAAAAAAATAAAAATAAAAAAATTAACATTTCTAGACCAATATGGCTGTCCTCATCGTACTAAATATGTAAGGTCATAGCTACATGGGTTTGATTACAGAAACTAATAAAGTATTCTCTAAATAATGAAAAAAAGAATAAGATAGGACTATAAGAGCAAGAAGCAATTTAAATATGTTTGGGGACCATTTTCATCTCCAGAATTAAGGATTATTTTAATGTTACATCATTGCCTTTTCTCTTTTACTTTCCTTTTTAGTTTTATTTTAGGATTCCCCATTTTTAATGTTCACACAGAGATTTCTTTAACTGAAATACCGAATAGTTTCTTTGGTGTGAAAAACTATAATATTACACAAGATCCTAATGAGACAATTAATAATGTGAAATAGGAAGTAAAGGGCTAAGGGTGAAAGGAAAGCGGGAAGGGTGGGGGAAAGGTAATAAGGGAGAGGAAAAAAATATGAGAAATTGAAACAATGGAAATAAAGTGTTTGTAAATGGGGAGGGGAGGAGGGGGTGAAGGGAGGGCAGGGACGAGGGGAAAAAATGTGACTCAAGACCTATTATGTAAAGGTACAGAATCCCAATGATGAATGTAACTGTATTGTATACCTAAATTGTACCAATAACCTCAATAAAAAGAAAAGAAAGATGAAAGGGTGCAGAAGGAGATAGAAGCCAACAGGCAAAACTAACAGCAGCAAAAGCAGGGGATGGGAAGAGGGATGGGAGAAGCGAGGGGATGTGTTTCGGGATAACAGGAGGAGGAAAGCCCCAGCCTGTGGACAGCAGGTGGTTGGCACCCAGCATCCGGCTTGTTGCAGGCCAGGAGATGTGGCTGCCCTCGGCTCCGGCCACCCTGTCCATCAGCCATGTACAGTTGTCACCAGCGAGGCCACGCCGAAGAGACTCCTCCAAACATTCAACCCATTCCGTCTGGGTCCTCTCTGCCCCCCAGCAGTGCAGAGTTCCATGCCGAGGTTCTAATTCACGGATGTGCAGTAGACCTTTCTGACCCAGTGTCAGGGCAAGTGCAAGGACAGTGGAGTGCACTGTGGACGGGGTGCCAGACTGCACATCTTATGTAGCTGTTGGTGGTGCAAGGGCACGGCACAGGACTCCCGCTGCAGTGCTCTTTACTCTGCGGAGCAGAAGAAGAGAGCAGAAAAGCGCAGGGCAGAAGCTCCGTGAGGAGACAGCTTCTCCTGCTGACCTCCTGTTGCCCAGTGGAAGGGCGCATTTTCTGGTGGAAAAGGAGGCGATTCCTGGTGCTGCTGGAGAAGGTGGACACTCGGTCCTGTCTCCCACTCGGCTGAAGTCTGTCAGCTCCTGGCAGAGGTCACAAGGGGCCCCGAAAGGTGGAGGAGACCAGGCTTCTCTGCCCCACCCCCACTGTAGGGGCAGGCACAATTTAATGAATGAATAAATCAACTTTTACTTTATCTTTGCAGGGCCGGGGATTCCTCCTCAGTAACTCAGTCCGCAATCTCCCTGTCTGAATTCTTATGCTTTCTCTAACTGCAGGAAGTAGGCTTTTCTTTGAAAGCATCTGCGGATGAGTGTATGTTCCTAGGCCAGGGAGAAGCTGGGTGCTTTGCAGAAACAGAGCTCAAAGGACAAGGCAGCCGCAGACTCAAGCGGACTGGCATTCTGGCTCTCGCGTGACGGGGATGCTGACTTTTTATCTCAGCGAATTGCTGACTTTTGTGTGTCATCCGGGCACTGAACATCTTAGGATTCGTGCTCTGGGCCATTTCCTGACACCCCAAGTGCATAATTGAAGTCGGCCCCAGTGTTTTGAACTTTCTGAGGGCTGCCAGGCCCAGCGGCCCATCTGCTGTGGAAATTTTTGAAAGGCACGGAAGGTACATTATTCTTGGCCAAAAGGGTTTCTTCTGGAATTTGAAATCATCCTGTCTTTCATCCCTGCCTCCCTGGGCCCAGCCACCCCATGTTGAGACCAGATGGGCGACTTAGCTGCACACATTTCCCGGCTCCTTGCTGCTCTGGACAGCGACCCAGACGCAGGTGGGCGGCTCCAGGGCTCATCTGTCAGCACAGGTGGGAACCGGCAGAGGATGGAAGACTCCATTGGCCAACTTCTGGTGCCCTGGAGGTCGCTGTGTCCCCAGCTTTTTCTGTGCTTTATTTGAGACGGGATCTTGCTAAGTCAGTTTCCTAGGCTGGGTTTGAGATTTCGGTCCTCCTGCCTCAGCCTCCTGGGAAACTGGGATTAGAGGTCTGTGGCACCACGCTCAGACTCCTTACCCTTCACACTCACTCTGCATTTTAATGTGCTATAATCTGTTATTTTATTATTAATTTATGTTAATTTATTTGTGTTATTTAATATGTTTAATTTTGTTTATACTTTGAGTTTATTTGATGCTATGCTTAATATGACTAAAATATTATAAATTTACTATAATCAAAATGTCAGAGAGTTCATCATATATGCAAACTTATACCTATTGTAGATATTTATACTTAAATGTTATGGCCAGGAAACTATTTTGGGCATTATTTACCATAATTACAGATCTTTTACTTTTAAGTTCTAACAAACTTTGGTACTGTTCCTTTATATACAGTTCACAGCAGTGCACATAGCATGGTTTAGTATTAGTATTGAGAGCTGTGAAATATTTCTGTATTTGGTGCTATCTGCATACTACTTATGATTACTTTCACGTATTCCACGTATGGATACAGTACTCACTCTGTAAACAGATTGCTTTTGAAAACACAGGAAACCCTTTTCCTGGCAGAGATGAAAATTTTAAGTGCTGAGGCTGTTTGGAGAGAGGCTGCCTCCCTGAGCTGCGATAGCACACGGCGGTTCCCACCGTGGCTCCAGAGGCGTCGGATGCCTGCGTCCAGCCATTCAGGATCCCACTGCCCTGGCAGCGGGGAATCTTGGGCAACCTCTGCCCTTCTGCCTGTGCTGAGCTCCTTCCACCCAGGGAGAAGCGACTGTCGATGACGCCAAAGCCCGGGCCTCTTCCAACCTGAGTTTCTCCTCTTCACTCCTGCAGCTTGGTCCTGGTCCTCACCCCCTTTCAGACCACACCAAGCTTCCAGTGCATTCTGCTCACTCCTTTCTCCTCCTCGTATTTTCAGGGGACACCGTGGCCACCTGTGTGCCTGCCTGCACTTGTACAGAGATCACAGACGAGATTACAGGGGATAGAACCGAAGACGGTGACTGATGGGAACCACTGCCACCGACGGACTTGAAGATCTCCCTTGTTACTTCCTGGGCTCTTGGAGGCGAACACTCTGCACACACACACACATCCTCCCTTGCTGTGGCTGGTGGGCAGTTGTTCCACTGAGACTTTTCAGCAAGGGAAGGTGCACTTCCTAAGGACGGTGACTTCCCGAACTGTGACTTTCCATTAGTTAGCAAATAATCTCAGCTTTCCCCTAAGCCAACACTTCCCCGGGCTTTGTGTTCCACGCCACCTTGCTGACAGGCAGGAACCGTGAGTGACCCCCGTCACCCACGCATCAGCCCCATGCTCTGTGCTGGAGACCTGACTGCTGGGCAGGCTGCGGGGAACTGTAAGGCGCACAGTCTTCCCAGGGGGAGCCAGCCTGTGTCTCCTCTGCATGGCATAGCTCCTGCTGGAAATCAGTGCAGAACCTTGGTTGTTTAGTAAAGTCACCCAAGAAGCAGCGGCATCCAGAGCCGGGAGTACTGCTGCTCTCGAAGGACTTGTTTTCAGTTCTGATGTGCTGGTACCCACCAGAAGGTTACTGCTTCATTGCTTTAATTTTGGGCTCATTCGTCTTGTTGGTCCCTCTGTTTACCATTTCTAGTTTCCATCAGGACATGGCAACACTTAGACTAGCCGCAGTGATAACCTAATTCTTCTTGTTTCCCCAGCCCTAATGCAGCAGTAATGACAGCGCCCTTAGGGGAGCCAGGAGCCCGTGCTCTTGGGGGACCTGCATCCTTATCACCCCAGCTCGCATGTTTGATTACTTGTGACAATGGCCCCCATCCCTCAGCTCACTGCTGGGCTCATTGTTATTGCTCACCACTTTGGCTAATACATTTTGAGTTACTGGCTCCACCGTCCTCCTAGGTTTGCCGGTGACAGTGTGACCTTCAGCTGGGACAGACCATCCATCACACTGTGCACTTTTCACTCCATCCCATGCTCGTTTCAGCTTTGCAAGGAAACCTTTGTCCACAGCTCTGTTTACCGTGCTTAGGGGCTCCTGGCTGCAGGCCTCTGGAGCTTGCCAGAGGCCAGGTACAGGTGGGAAGAGCACATGGCCAGCACAGGGGATCATCACCAAAGCCCATTTGTCATTCTGTTCATAGTGCTAAGGGTAATGAAAATTATCTGCTTCAACTGCATTTTCAAATAGAACCCGATTGCCATATTTGTAGTATTGCACCTTTTAATAGAAGTCTGAGAAACTTCCTCAGCATTATATTGTAGATCTGTCCACATTAACAGAGTAAGAAGAAAATTGTATTTGGGATAATATAAAGCACAGCTTGGAGACACTGGCGCTGGCCCTGCTCAGTTCCTGATGCATAGCAGAGAAGAAAATCACCAGGATTACATGGCTGAAGTAATGTTGTGAACTCCTCCAGACACATGTGTTTTCAAGGAGTGGACATCAATAGCATCTAGTAAGCAATGAGAAAGCAAAAGAAAATCTTTTATTAGGTCAAGACCAATGCAATTTTCCCAACTACTTACTGCTCTTTGAAGAACCGGAATTGCTGATTTGGAAATGTGGTTTACCAGAGGCCCAAAGGTAGGTGACAGGGGTCCAAATATTGGGCCATGGGGAGTCCAGGCAGGGTGTCCCTTGGAGAGGAGAGTTGCTGTCACAGATATCTCCGTCTGGTCAGCTGCACTTCACCTGTGTAACACAATCACTCCGGTCTGTACTTCCGCATTTACGTCATGCATGTTTGCAGCATGTAACAATCACATTCCTCATGGGGGGTCTGCACATCTTAATTCTTCTCTTTCCTCTTCCCATCACATCCCACGGAGGGAAATGCTGTCAGCTTGGTGCTGGTCTGCAGGACCGAGCCGAGGTCATGCTGGAGATTTCTGTAAAGTTAGACTTTCTCGCTCCATCTTTACCTGTCCCAGCGGAGGTGAGTCTCCAGGTTCCACCCTCATGCAGAAGGGGAGATCTGTGCTTCCTCTGTGTGCCCAGTTGCCACACAGACTGTTGGGGCTTCCTACCTGGGGGGAGGGGCCTCTTTCCACCCCGACACTGGGGTAGAATCAAAGGGTGGGGAGGACCTGGCCACTGTGGCTTCTTCCATACACCTGGACTCCCGGGTAATCATGAGGAACCAGCAGCAGCACTCTAAATCCTGGCCCACCATCAGGACTACCAAGGTCAAGAAGAACAAGGTGAGTTCAAGAACACGGCGCAGCCAAGGGGAGCCAAGGATGTGGTGTCCCCGAAAAGAAGAACATTTGGGTCAAAATCAAGGGAGTCTGAATACAGCATAGCATTCACTCAGTGTTGTGTCAGCACCATTTTATTGAGACAAGTGAATCACCCGAGTCTGAGATTTGTGATGGGAGCTGGCACAGCAGATGTGGAAACTGTTATTTTTACAACTTTTCAGTGGCCCTGGCCTGTTATCAGAAGAGAAAAGTGCATAGGAGTGGTGGGAAATTGCTTGGTATTTACAGGAAGGTGGACTGCGGGGTCTGATCGTGTTGGCACAGAGAAAGAGGGCAGTGGCAATGGACATTTAGTGGGATTTTCCAGGCAGGACAAGGCAGGGTCATGGCCAGGGAGCTTCCAAAGGAGATCACTTTGTGAGGTGTTCTGGGGAGACAGGACATCATGCTGTAGTTGGGTGATGGGAGTGAGGACAACTCTCTTTATGGCAACCTTTTATATTTGTGGGTCTGTGGTAAGAAGTCAGAGGGGCATCCAGGTGACATCTGTGTGAACACTTAGAAGTTAATGTGTAACTAAGTGATGGTGACTAAGAAAATATCTGGAGCCCTGTATGAGTGCAGAAGGGCTGTTTGTACCAGCAGGGCTGGAGGATGCAGGAGCCACTCAGTCTGAAATATGGAAGCTGCCACAGAAGAATCAAGGTGGTAGCTCCAGTGCAAGATCGAGACCTGAAGCTCCCTGGAAAGTCACCCCAGTGCGCATGGGAGGCTGAGGAAGCTGAAGACCCAGAACCGGATGTCCAAAGGCAACAGCAGCAAAGGTCAAACCTGCTCGGGAAGACAGGAGCTCTTCGATAGTGCACTTCCTTCTTCTTCTCTTTTATTCCATCCTATTGGTTGCTACTACCCAGGTCCGAGGCAGGTCATCCCACCTCAGTTTGCAGCCTACATGCCAATCATCCACAGACATCTGGCACTGTGCATTTCTAACCTGCCAGGCAGTTCTTACTCCATGTAAATTGGCATGTCCTGATCAAAGGTCATGCACAGCTCTTCATCCTGACAGGTGGGTCTTCACAAGGACTAGCGGGCCAGGTTTCAATGCAGATTTGTGATCCCTAAACTGGCTTGCTTCCCCTCTTCTTCCACCACAAGTGATACAGGAGGAGAGAGAGCCTCGCACCTACAGGTGTAGACAGCAGCCCAAGAATCCCAGCTCCAAGGTCAACCAAAAGCACATACTCTGGGTACACCCTGGGCTAGGGGTGCACATGCTGCCTGCAGTCTCTGCCCCTGAGCAGGCACAGAAAGGACTCCATGCGGTCTTTGTTGCAGACAGAAGACATTTGGGGGTGCTGTGTAGGGCTGGGAGCATAACTAGAAACACATGGGGAAGGACAGAGCCAGATGAAGCAAGAGTGAGTCACCACGAAGGCCAGCACACGAGGCCTTAGGAGCAATGCTGCACTCTCTCTGTCTCAGAAGACCAGTGTTTCCATTCAGAGGGCGGCACGTGAGAGAGAACACATTTCCCAGACCTCAGAGCTGAGAAGCCAGACTCTTCCTAACCTCATCAGTGTGTGGGTGTGTTGTTTTGGCTCGCTTACCTACTCAAGAATCCCAACAGCATTTTCTCTTCTCACGTGGTTATATTGTGACCTTCACATCACCAGCCCCAGCAAGCGGACATTCTGGAGGAAGTGGAAGATGCTGAAGATCTCTCCTTGGGGCCTCTGAGAAGGGGGACACAGGATGAAGAAGCCAGTGTCGTCTGTCTTTTCATGGGCCAGTGTCACCTAGGCACCGTTATGCAGAAATCATTCCCAGAACCTAGAGAAAAATGTAATTTTTTTCCTCTTCTTTTGGCTTTTTAGATATGGATAAAATTCGTACCCTATTAGATTTCAGAAAAATAGTTTATAATTTCTACACACTTCATCTGAAACAGAAAGCAACATCAGTAGCGTTTTGAGAACTTTCTTACTGAGCCAGGCACTACAAGTCTATCAGAACTACCCTCATCTGCAATACTGAATCCTGGTATTCTAGGGCAATTCATACACATCTCATTTAAGCCTTCCAACAGCCAGTAATATGATGATCTTTATGCCAATGAGGAAGCAGAAAATATCATTAAATGATTTCAAGACCTCATAAATCATCAATTTTAGAATGGCCTTATTGGTTGGAGTTTTCTGGCCCAAACTCCACTTTTAGAAGCCACACTGCTCTCCTCCCTTCTTTGCTGAGGGGCCATGTGGCTTTATGATTTAACAGTGTTGTCTGGCTTCTGTCAATTTGAATTTGACTGTATTCTGGCTTCTACAGCACTCAAGCAGACACTTGACAGATGGGCAATATAAAAATAAAAGTATAACTAGCTAGAAAACTGTGATAGGTCCCTTTGTGGAATAGGGACTATAATCTTTTATTTATTAAGATGTTATGTTAAATATTTGAAGAGATCAACATTTAATTTTAAAAAATCTGTTGAGCTTGCAGTGAGCTCATGGATCGTGGATGTGCAGAGAAACAGCATCCAGACATCCACCTCATCTTTTAGGTGGAGTAACTCTTTATCTGCCTACTGTAGAGCCTTGTTGCCTGGAAATTAAACCAACTGAACTTGTACTTCCTTCTATAAGAAAAAGAATCTGTCTTTTCATTCCTTGAATTCCCCTGGACTCGCGGTTGGCAGCAGTGATCCGGGTTATTTAGCATCGAAAGCAGGAGCCTGATGGTAATCAAGGCACCTGGTGTTCAAGCCCAGGCTGTTCTGCCATATTTTCCTGACCCGCTGACAGCCAGCACCAACCCTGCACAGGGGAGCCAGGCTGCCCAGGCCATCTGATCTCTGGGAGACACCACATGGGTGTCAGCAATGCTTATCCTCAACTTCTAACCCCCAAACTGCTAAGCAAATGAAAGCATTCTTTCAAACTAAGAGTTTGTGTAGTGCGTTCTACAGAGAAGCATAGCTGATGTAGTTATGCTTTTGTAAATTATAATTATTAACTGGTACGAGCTTTAAGTTTTAAGAGTGTGATACTTTTTGAAAAACACCTCTGGTTTAGGAGCTTTTCTCTCATAGGTGATCAGGAAGCTTGATAATGAAATGATCTACTAATACTGAATTTTTGATTGCCTATGTTTTGGCTGTACTGGGGACCAGACCTTGGCTCATGCTAGGCAAGGGCTCCACCGAGACCCTCCATCCCACTCACACTTGTCAAACCTTTTGAGGTGGGGTCTCACTCTAGTTTTACCAAGTCTCCTTGGTAGTAAAAGTCACTCATTCAGTTGTGGAGTCTTCCCACATCTCAGGAGGGTGGGTCCTGCCATGGTTAGGACTTTCAGGCCGCACTGGACCTCCGGAGCAGGCAACTGGCCCAGAGTCACTGGGGTGGAAGACAGAGCTGTGGGATCTCATGCACAGGGAGATGCTGCTGTCAGACTGGAGGCTTTCCAGGTTCAGAAGAGACACTTGCTTCCCAAGGTGTAAAGTGTAGCTTCTGGAGAGCAGAAAGGACTTTTTCCCTGAACATCTCTATATTTGTAATTAGGGTATTTTCATGATATATAATAATTACCCTCACCTGGGGAATTATATGTATACACATCCCACCTTCGTCATTTCTTCCCACTCCCCTAGATGCCCTGCCCATCTCCACTGAGGAGACGTTGATTCTGAATCTTTACGAAGGAACGTGAGAACCGCTGCTGCCTCAGCTTCTGGAGAGCCTGGGTTTGTAACTCCTGGCACCTGGGGCCCGTGGTCTGACCCTGAAAGTAGAGACCATCTTTGCTGAGTGCTGTCCTGATGGGGGCAAGGGGCTCTGGCGCTGGGGCTCTTGTGGCATTTGCAGTGCAGTCCCATTTGAGACATCCTGCTGAGCTTCTTGTCCCTGTCATCCTGGGCTGCTGCTGTCCGTAATGTCTCTGGTCCCCTTCTTGCCTCCACGTGGAATCTTCCTACCTGTAGGCCTGCTCTTTTGGAGACCTCAAGGTGCCTTTAATGACAAGCAAATGTCCCCAGAAATTGTTACCCACCTGCTCCAGCTAAATCCTGGCTCTCCTGGACAGCAGCCTCCACCTGCAGGCTCTGGGTACAGGGGTTGCCCAGTGGTTCCTTACTCTGCAGATCTCTGAGAGGACCAGAGTCCAAATCAATCATTGTAGAGTTGTGCCTTTATCTTTCTAGTTCTGTTCATTTCTGCTTCATGTATTTCAAATCTTTGTTGTATATATATATATATATATATATATATAATCTTCCTTATGAATCAGTCTTTCTGTAATTTTGTATTATTCCTGTTTAACCCTGGCAATATTCTCTGAAGTTGACATTTTAAATATAAATGCAGAGGCTTCAATTCTTTTCATCGGGGTTCTAATGGTCTGACTTTTCTATTCTTTTATTTATAGTTTTAATTTGGGTGCCAAGAATATTTTAATTTGATGCAGTTATTTATCCATGTGGGTAAATTTAAAGTATCCTCTTGCCTTTGCTTTTTTGACATGTATTCTGTGTTTGATTTTCTTCCCCATCATTTTGTGCAATTGAATATTTTTATTATTCCACCTTTATATTTACTACTGGCTTATTAGTCAGAATTCACTCTTTTTAAACTGGTTGCTTTTTAATTCACAAGCACAGTCTTAACTAGGAACACTCTGCTCTGACAGCACTTTGCATGTACATGTAATCTTCCAGGACTGTATTTCCATTCCCCACTTTCTATGTATAATTTTGTCAGTCAGCTTTGTTCTGCTTTAAACCTAAAATATTTGATTATCATTTTTATTTTACAAAATTAACTAAAAGGCAAAAAGAGAAAATGTTTTATAATCACATTCGGATTGCCAATTTCTGGCATCTGGATTATTTCCTTCAGACCAAAGTTCTCATCTGGGATTTTTTTCCCCTCTACCTGAAGAACTGTCTTTCCCATTTCTTAGACATTTCTGCCAGCAGCAAATTCTTTGGTCTCCACTTGATAAGAAAAAAAAAATTTCACCTTCACATTTGAAACATGTTTCTTCCCTTGGGTTAACAATTCTGTATTGCCACTTTGTTCAGTACTTTAAGCCATACCATCACTGTCTCTTGTCTTGTATGGATTCAGGAAAAAAATAATTTAAAAATTTTGTTATTCTGTGTCATGATTATTTTCTTTCTTCATGTCTTCAAGCTATTTTTTTTATCTTGGATATCAGCCCATTATATACGATACATCTAAGTTCTTTATAAAGTATAAGTTTGTCCTGCTTGAGATTATCGAAACTTCTTGGATCTGCAATTTAATGTCTTTCATTACTTTTAGATCACTCTTGGCCACTGTCCCTCCTGTCCCAGTTACATTTTCCTTTGTAGGTTTTAACTTATACATTTGCAAGATTGGTATAAGTGGCCCCACTGCCCATTGGTAGCACATGTTTCTCTATGTTAGTTGGAATACTTTCTTTTTGCCTCTCTTAATTTTTGTGAGCCATTTCTAGTTACTAATAAAGATGCACTGTCTCTGGTTCTATGATGAAGCTATCCAGGGAAATTCTCATCTCTGGTACTATTTTATTTAGTCTTTTGTTCAGTTTCCATCTTGTGCTGACATTTCCTATCTGTTTGTGTGTGCAGTCTGACTTCTATCCACACTGTCTAATACTGATGTCTGTTCCCAAGTCCCTGCTTCATAGTTCTAACTCTTGGTCACCTCTGAGTCTGACTCTGTTAATTTCCTTATCTCTGGACAGCAGGGTGTTTTCTTCTGTCTCTATGTGTCTCTTCATTCTTCATTGAAGGCCAGGTACATTGAATAGGCAAGGAGTAGAGTCATGCTAATGAAGATGCAGCTGTGAAGAGCCAGCCAACCTTCTGCCAGGCCAAGGGCGAGGTGTTCAGTCAAACTGGAAAAGAGTGGAGCTGAGGATAGTTTATGGCTCCCATTGCTGTTTTGATGCCTCCTGTCATAGAGTGTCATGGTTACAGAGGAAGCTCAAGTGCCAGATGCTACCTTGGTTCTCTGAAGTCATCCAGACCTGCAGAGCACTGCCATGGTTTGGGGCCATCGACTTTGCCCTCCCAAAGGTGTAGAAATCTATTGCCTGAACTTGGAGCTAAGCTCACAGTGGGTGCAGTGTGGCTCTATCTTTCTCAGTCTGACTTCAGTTTTCGGGTTTCCTCTGCACTTGTGCATTGGGAAGCTGCTCCAGCATGCACAAGCGCACGTGCGTGTGCACACACACACACACACACACACACACCCCACTTCCTACTGCAGCCCCACTCTTTCTGGGGGTTCTGTGGATCTCAGGTGTCTTTTCCTTCTGTCCTCAGCAGCAGCCCTCCCCTGGTGCTAAAGTAGGAGACTGGGCCCCAGAAATTGGTTCCCCCTTCTTTACTAGGTGTGCAGGTGTTTTACTTCCACTTTCCACCAATGAAGTAGACCTGTGCCCCATGTTGGAGACCAGAGTATGGGGGGTTTTCACCAATTTAACTTGTTTGCTTTGTCGGGGAAGTTGCTGGGGAAGTCAGTGAGGCTTGTGCCCATCCTGGGAGCCCCTGAGGTCCTCCTGCCCTTCTGGGCCATGCTCTGGCTCTCCTGTCCTCATGAGCACATGACAAGGGCCTGGGGAAGATGCACAGGGTGGCAGTTGCCAGGCTCCACCATTCCAAACTGACATAGTGCCTGTGAAATATTGCCCCGTTTCTTTACATTCACTAATAGCAGGGCTATTTCTTGCACTCTCTGTGCAATGAGCATGAGAACATTTGTCTGTCCTCTCCTAGGAGAGACTTGCTCTTTCCTGGGATTCTGCTTCCTTGGTTGTTGGACTATGTCAGCTCTCTTGTGGCCTAAACGAGGATGTGTGGCTTTGCAGAGCATCTTGCTCTTTCAGCAAAGTCTTCCCTCTTCCCACATTGTGCAGGGAAGTAAAGTTCTACCACTGTGATTCCACTTGCAGGCTGCACCCAGCACAGTGCCTGGCACTGCCAAGCTCTCAGCAATTACAGGTTTGGTGATAAGAGAAGCAAAGGAGCAGGAGACACTCCATGCCAAGCCACTGTCGCTAAGCCACTCTGCTGGATTGTCTAGAAATGTACCATTAAGCATAACATTGGAGAGTCAGTATCAGTATGCTACGCTCTTAGATCTTGTATTCTTTTTTTTTTTTAATAAAGGAACCTTTCTCTTAACCTTAATTTTATATAAAAGGTAACAAATGTACAGACATGGAGGAAAATCTCTGCATGCTGCACTGAAGGGCCTGTTGAGGATATCCACAAGAGCACTCTTGTCACCAGGGAAAGACTTATTTGCAGGAACCCTGGTGGCCAGTGTTCTCCAGGCAGAAAATTCTAGAAGCTTGGAGACATCTGGACATGCACACAATGCTTCTCTCAGATGGGAACTGAGCACCAGAAAGACTCCAGTTCAGTGGCTTGCAAGCTGGATGGAATTAACCTAACTTTTTTGAGAATGGAGGATGTGTACAATGTCCATCAGTACCGCAGAACTGGCATTAGTTAAAGTTTACTGTTCTGTTCACACTTTACCACAATACCCCAGGCTGCAACAATGGGTTTTGTACCTATTAGGGCAACATGAATATAAACAGAAGGGGCTTGGTATTCATGTGGATGTCATGTGTGGTACAGGAGCTCTGTGCAATCTGCTCTGGGAGTAATCTTCAGTGTGTTGTTTTCTCATGGTGTCTATATTTCTTTTTCTCTTTATTTTTTCACATATCTAATTTCAGAAAGTGTATTTTCAATTTTGAAATAGAGCTCCAAAATATTTCCACCATTAAATAAATTCTTAGTATGTATTATATTTGTGTAATGATTTTAGCTTTTTTGAAAGATAAACTTCAGACAGAATGTTATATGAGTATTTATGTACCAATAGAGTATACCAGAATACTTACTTTCTTAATTAACAAATTGTCTATGATCTAAGAGGTTTGTTTGAAAACTTAAAGAACATGCACATCCTAATTGTCTTCTTTGTCAGGTGTGGCATTACACACCTGTAAACTAAACACAGCAGGAGGCTGAGGCAGGGGGATCATAAGCTCAAGCTCAGTAACAGCATCTTTGTGTGATCCCATCTCAAAATAAAAAAATAAAGAAGGCTGGAGATGTAGCTCACTGCAGAGGCAGTGGATTGAATCCACTATACTGCAAAACCAAAATAAAACTGGCCTTTTTTGTCCTTGGAAAAGTTCACGACCCCTGTGTTGTACAGAAAAGCAGTGCACCTGCCTGGGGTGTATGCATCTGCAGTGGAGCACCAGTGCTGGGATCTCCCTTCTCCCCTGTGAGTTCATAGCTGAGAGTGCACAAACCTCTGGGTTGGGAGCAGAAACCTTTGGTCCTGCATGGTAGCTGCTTCTAGTGCTAGCTGGTAGCCTTGAGTCCCACTCATGTGAGCACGGTTGGTAAATTGTTGCAGAATTTTGAGCAAGTAGGAATTTCCACTTTGCTTCAGTAGCAGATGGAAGAGAATGTGGAAAGGATGCATGTTCCATTTGCAGTGGGACCTGGGAACACGCATGTGAGTGTTTTCTGCCCTTTGCTCCTTCTATGAAAAAAAGGGCTTGTATTGATTTTCCCTTTTCTTCACATCTCTAACTAACAGCCCACCCTCTCATTGTCTGGGCTGCTGGTTGCCTGTAGTGGGAGTGACTGAAGGGATCTGTGTTATATTTGGAACCCAAAACGTCCCAAAGGGCCCATGGTGTGAAGGGCTTGATTGCTGAAGGGCTTTTGGAAAGTCATTAGATAAGAGAGTAATCCAGTAACAATGAGATCATGATTTGATGACAGGTCTTAGAGGTGATGAAAGCAAACCAGGTGAGGGGCGTAGACCATGGGTCACGATGCTGGAACCTAGGTCTTGCCCAGTCTCTCCACTGCCTCTTTCCTTCTCCCCCTGCTCCCACCATGAGATAAGCAGCTTTGCTATGCTGTGCACTCCTCCACCATGCTATTCTGCCTCATAACAGATGCTCAGCGATGAAGCCAGCCAACCATAGACTGAACCCTCAGAAACTGTGAACCGAAATAAACCTCTCCCCCATTAAGTTACTCATCTCAGGTGTTTGATTGCAGTGACAGAAGCTAACACACTGCACCCAAACACTCCCCCCTCAGGCCTGCTGACCCTATCAATGCCACTCTTACGCAGGCCTCTTCCTCCCAGACTCTGACCCAGTTCAGGCAACTTCGCACTTATTCTAGTCCTCGTCACTACATCTCTGCTCTACTTCTTAGCCCAGCAGGCCTTCCAACTGCACCCTGCTGGGCACGCACAATTTGTGCTTTTCTGAGCACTAATTGGTTCCCAGCTTGGCCCATCACAGGTCATTCCTTCCCCACTCACCTTCTTAATGAGGTTCGCTGGCTCCTCCAAGCCTTCCAGCTTGTCCACACACCCAAGACCAGTTTTACCATCCCAGCTCATGTAATTTTCCGTTACAACTACACCTTTCCTCTCTGTTTGGCCTATGCAACCTCAGCAGGAGCGCTGGAAATCCCTGATTACTCGCTCGAACTTCTCGGGTTCAGAGCTCATTTTCTCTAATACACACCCGGCCCACCGTACCCCACCACCCTGGAGCATTAGGCTGGTGAGAGGCTGCCCGACTGCAGAGACCTCAAGGCCTTCCTCCTCAATGGCCATGGAGAATGCTCAGGGAGTGTTTATGTATTGTAAACACCTGTCATCCAAGAAATAGTGTTTACCTCAAGTTACAGAACCTGGTTAATTCAATCAGAAATGATCTTCTTGGGAAACATCAACTGCAAGTGAACAATAAGCAAGTGGAAAGTTCCCGACATCTGCAAGCATAGAGCTCTGATCCACAGTCTCCACAGCAGCAGCCTGAGAGCCAGACCACAGCTCCGCAGGACGTGGCTCAGATGGTCAGATTCAGTGATGGAAGATAGATTCTCCATTCTGGGCCCTGCTTCTGGCTCAGGACTGGCCAGAGGAAGCCCAGTGTGTTCCATTTACTCACTTTCCCATTGCTGGGACACAGCACTCACATCCACAGGGTGGAGGGATTTAATTTGCTCACATTTCATAAACTTCATGCTATGTTCAGGCCCAAAGGCAGAGTCAGCATGGTAGAAGGGGCTGGGCGGAGGACAGCTGCTCACCTCAAGGCTTCCAGGAAGCCTAGAGAATGGAAGGGAGGGAGATGTGCCCTTCCTGGGCGGTGACCACTCTTCTGGCCAGGCCCCACCTTCAATAGCACAGTCAGCTGCTGAACTCATCAGTGGAGGAGTCCCCTGAGGAGTACAGGGCCCTGGGCCCCAGTTGCTGTCCAGGAGCCCTACCTGTGAGTGCAAGAGGGATCTGGGGAACATTCACCACCCCAAACTTACCAGTCCTCTTGCCCGTCTCACAGACTTCCTCACTTGTCCTTAGCTGCCGACAGACACCTCCCCAGGCAACAGCTCTTGACAGGCTCCTGAGTCTTTCTTCTTTCACTCTAAAGCTCTCCTACCCCTTCACCAGCCTTGGACTCCATGACAGATACGGACAATGGTGGTTGATTCCCTTGCTGCAGCCAGCGCTGAATAAGTGGTCTTTGTTGTTCTCAGCTGGGTGGTCTAGGTTAATCCCATGGCTCAGCAGAAGGACCTCAGTCCTCGACTCCTTATGAGTCTCACGGGAGAGCAGGGGTCCCTTTCTTGCTAGGCTCTTGGAAGGGAAGAGTGACCTGTGCAGGAGGGCAGAGCTGGTGGAGGACGAGCTGCCTGTACCTAATAGCCAGGAGCCTTCCTAGTTGCCACCCTGGGCAGTTGGTTGTAATCCCCTAGGCAGTAAGCCTTGTTGCCTATGGGACTCCCGCACAGACACCAGTCCTGGCTTTCTATTCCTTCCTGAGCTTGTCCTGCAGGGGTATGATACAATTTCCAGAAGCCGAGTCCCTGTACTGCCAGGCAAACCAGGGCACCCTCTCCACACAGTTTCAGACCACATCTGTCCCTGGGCAGAGAGGGAGAATCATGCCTGTTCCACACACCCTCATGTGGGGAGCAGTGTCCAGTGTGGTTAGAGAACTGGGAGCACTGCACCTGCATGGCTTTTCTCTCAGTTAGCTCGCACTCTTCCTGGAAAGCACAGAGCAATCAAGGTGACCATGGAAGATAAACTTTGGGGTGGGGTTGGTGTAAAGGTGACTCTGTCCACTCTGGAACCAGAGGCCAGTGCTGAGCACACACAGATCCCTACTGGAGCAGCACAGAGCTTACAACTCCAGGTAAGGTCTGCTTCAAAAGATCTGGCTTCCGAGGAAGAGCGCGCCGCTGCAGCTGCTGTCACCACTGTAGAAAGAGGCAAAAGGAATGAAGCAGCCGCAGTGGAGAAAACGAGACCGTTCCCTTTCCTGTCCTCAGCACTGCAGTTCCAGACTTGTTTCTGAGCAGGGTGAAGGGTGAGGAGTCCAGAGCCATTCCAGATGAATCGTTCATTTCCCTAGAGCTTTGCCTGTGGCAAGGCAGCACTGCAAATTCAAACCTGAGACCCACTTTCTGCACAAGCATAATAAAATTCACACAACATAGCATGCACTTTGGGGCCTCTGACCCTGGAGATCAGAGCAAGGTCTAACTTCTCAGCACAGTCAGAAGTTAATATATGCAGAGCCTCCAATTGGCACAGATATTGACAAGTGTCTTCTACATAATGTTTTCTAAGGGAAGAACTGAGGACAAAAAGGCTGTCAGTAGCTTTTTTTTTTTTTTGTCACTACATTTCTTGGTATGTTGAGTTTATGTTGTATTTTTCAGCCAAGAATATGATTTGTTAAAATAAATATGTGTTGTTTATTTGGAATGGAAGCGCTTCATTAGAACAGCTGACGAGGTCAGACGTACCCACGGCTGCAGACACAGAACACGAGGTCGATGGTCATGACCGTACCACGGCAGTGCTGACACTGTCCAGTCACGTGGCCATTCCGGTCCTCCTCCCTGTTGATTCCTTGGACAGGGCTGACAGTGAGAATGAGCATTCCACTCTAAAGTCTCCTTTCTGTTTATACATGCAGGTCAACGCAATCAATGGCCGGCCATCTTCTCTCAGTCACACTCCCAGTTCACAGCCTCCGAGCTTGTGCTTTCTTAGTCATCTGATCACAGGCACCGCCTTCTCCTACTTTACCTCTCACACAGGCTTGCACCTGACTGAACCCAAGGACAGGGCGACAAAGCTCAGAGAGGTCAGAGTGGACCCTTCTGCCATGGCTGACCCCTTCCTGGGTGCACATCTGTGAAGTTGATTCTTTAAATATTAACTGTAAAGAAAAACACATTCTTCCAAGGCACAATTCTAGGAAAATCAAGACCCATATAACAGTTCTTGTTAAAGAAAGTATATTTAATGATATTTGCCCATTTTAGCAGTATAAAACCATCCCATGTAATGGTCATTAACTGCTTCATAAAGTACAGCAAGTGTTACATTGTCTCCACCTAATCACTAGAGCTCCCTCTCTGTGGCTGCCAGGAACCAGTGCCCCTCCCCTCTGGCTTTCCTTGTGCCTGAGTTTCTAAGATACTTGGGAAGTTTGCAAAACCCGAAGCAAATCCCATGTGCATACGGATCATGGTGAGGTTCAGGGGCACGTCCCAGAGGTTTCATGTGTCTGGAGGTGGGGCTGCTGGAAGATCACCAGGCCTGGTCCATCAGTGGACTGATTCACTGCAAGTTCCCAGCCGATGACCACGAGAGTGCTGAGTTGGGTGGAGGGACTCCTGGGGAATCACCTGACCTGGGAGAACACAATCTCATCCTCTTCCCTTTCTCTCCTCCTCGTCTTTCTCTGCTTTGTGGCTGCTATGGGTGAAAACCATTTCCTCCTCCCAGACCCATCTGCCATGATGTTTCTGCCTTGGAGAAGAGCCAGCCATGGACTGAAACCCCTGAAACTTTCACCTGAAATGAACCTTTTAAATTGCCCATTTCAGGTATTTTGTTCCAGCAACAGAGAAGCTGATTGATACAACACATAAAGGAAGAACAGTCAGGTGCCACAAGCTCATCTGTGAGTCCAACTCTTCTTGGATTTCTCTTTAGGTGGGGTTCTGAGCAACCTTATGTGGTTATCCTGAGACCTCTGTATCCACCGCCCAGCCTTGTAACCATGGTTACTCTGGAGGGGGGCAATCTTTTCTTCTTCAGTTGCCATATAGTTAATCCAGTTAGACTCACAGGAAGCCCGAGAGGCATAAGCAAAGACAGAACTCGGAAATGTTCACTTCTGGACATTTTTCTTACCATTGATACCCATGGCCCTGGATGATCAAGCAATTTTAATTTTTAACCCCCAAGTAGATATTAATGTTCTTTTCCATGAACAAATGAGTGACTGGCCTGCACTTAAAATGGTTCCCCGGAAAGTTCCCCCATACCCTGAGCTCTCTCTCTGAAGGAGCCTGATGCAGTACCCCCCCAAAGGAACTCTGCCCCCTACAGGTGAATGTTGGGCTCTGCCTTCTGCCCTGTTAGGGCTGCAAGGAAATTTTGTGGTGCTGTACCTGGAAGAGAAAGGTTTTGTATACACTAAGGACTCCACTTCAGGGAGGGGCATGTCCAGCAGCTTGGGCTGCTTTTCCAGTGCCTCCTAGTACAGGGCCAGTAACCTCCTGGTAAGTGACTAGTTAGACATTCCATCCCCTTTGTTGGGAGACCACAGAGATTCATGAAAAAAATGCTACAGCTATTATTTTTTTAAAAACTTAGACATATTAATCCAGATGCAGGAGAAAAAATATTGAGAAATTACAAATGTAGGGTTGTGTGCAAGCACAGGGCATAATGGAAGCCCTGAAAATTCTGTATATTTGGATGCTCTATTGCTTTTCTCCCTGTCTGTGAACACAAACACACACGCGCACACACATACACATGCATCTTCCCCAGTAGCAAAGCAAGAGGATAATTATCAAAAGCAGATTGAGGGTGAGCAAGGCATCTCAGCAGAGGGGCTGTTCCAAGAGTCTGACTGTGCCCTACTGGGAAATGTAGGCGCAAGTAAACCAGCCATAGCTGAGATCTACTTTTCAGCTCTGAGTGACCACTACTTTTTCTGGGCAGATTTTTACATGGACATAGAGTGAAGTATCACCAAAGAATGTGCAGTGTAGCCATCCATCTGGAGACGCTAGATGTTTGCTGTACAATTTCACAGTAAGTGGCCACTCCTAAAGCATTGTTTCTATAGAATGTTCTTATGTAATGTGGCAGACGTTGTTGATAGGACAGAGTAACAGCGAAAATGTATCAGTATAACAAAATAAGAACTCCAGAAACAGCACTGCACAAATAGAATACTGGTTTAGGAAGGAGAGAGCTTCACTGATGCATGGGAAAAGAGGATTATTTAACAGATGATTTTAGAAAAATTGATAATCTATAAATAAAAAATATATTTCTATTTTATAACATAAAAATTAAGTTCAGATACACTGAGAATTCAAATATCATAAAAGGAAACTTCAAAATGCTTGGTATAAAATATGCACTGATAATTTTTATATCTTGGTGTTACAAAATATTTCTTAAACAATATACAAACACATGAACTGTTCTTTAAAAATATTAGTCTATTTGAATAGCCTGAAATTTTTATAGTGAGATGTTTTCAATAAAGTAAAAAGAAATTTACACATTTCAGATTTATGCACATGAACCTACTACATTTTGAAACTAAGAATACATAAAATCTATAATTGATAAGAAAAGGATAACATAGTTAGAAATAGGCAAAATATAAGACCAGACCTTTTATAAAAGAGGAAAGCTAATGGCTAGCTCACGCATAAAAGGAAATTTAACTTTACCAGTGACAAGAAAACATAAAGCAATGCTGTGTTGAAAGATTATCTTAAGCAGATTGCATTGCTGAAAATTAAGAAGCCTCTAAGAAGTCTGTTGGGAGACTTCAAGATGAGCCGAGGGTCTTTCATATGAGCAGTGGTTGACCCAGTGAACCATGCTTGTAGGAGTTTGGCAGAGGGACTTCATTTGAGCACCCCACAGCCTCCAGCCTGTGCTCCCCCAGTTGGGAGTGTGTGCAAGGCACAGGCTTGAGCAAGGGAAATGTGTGCCCAGATGCTTCATGGCACTGTGCAATGTGGCAGCAACCTGGAGGGCTCCTGAACCCCCATCAGCTGGAGAATGAGCCCAGGAACTGGCTATGTCCCCAGACAAGATATCTGACTGCTCTCAGAGCTGGGAGCACCGTGGGTGGGTCTAAAGCCCACCGTATTCTTCACTGGCCAATCCCATGTGAGGATTTGGCCGGTTAGGGTCCCCAGTCGTGCCATCCAGCCTCGGCCTAAGTGTTGCTGTGATTAATGTTAAATCAGCAGACTTTATGTAAGGGGGAACCCTTTTTAATGTGTGTGGGCCTCATTCATCAGTCAGGAGCTGTAGGAGTAAGGAGCAAGGACCCTGAGGAAGAAGGGGTTCACCTCAAGACTGCACTGTGGACCCCTTGCCAGAATTCCCAGCTGGCTGCACCATGGAATCTACTCTTCCTTGAATTTCCAGCCTGCCCCTCTGCCCTTTGGATTTCAGGTTTGCCTGGCCCTGTATCACCACGAACCAGCTTATTAAAATCTCCCCCTCCCACTCCCCCAGAATAATGCGGTAATATTGGTTCAGTCAGCAAAATGTTTCTGACAAATTAAAGCATTACTGAAATCATATGTGTGCACAGAGTGTTAGAAAGACTTAGAGCTGAAGTAAGAGCATAAATCAAGGAAAGCAAGAAAATTACAAATGTAGAATAAAAGATCATTGTTAAATGTGGAAGATAAAGGGGAAAGATGGAGCAGAGTTTAGGGCTACACGGAAGTTATTATCAAAATCACATCTGTGTTTTGAGGACACTTGCTCTGCCTTCAATGTCCGAATGTTTCCCGCAGGGCCTGAACGTCTTCCTTGTTTTGTGTTTGTTTCTAAATAAAACCCGATGACTCATTAAATCTTCACCAGAGATTATTAGCAAAGAATAATTTTTTAGGATCTTGGTGCAATAGAGCAAACAATTTAAATGTGGATGGTCAGATTAACTTTAATATTAATAAGCCTAATAAACATTAAAGATCCAATATTTCATTAGCTTGGGACTTATGATGGAACACCTACCCCCCGTTATTTTACAAGAGGAGGCCTATTTGTAGATTATCCCTTTCATCTGGAAAGAAGTCAAAAGGGAAAAGTTGTAAACCTACCTTATGCTTCACCTCCTGTGATGCCTCCTCTTGCCCACAAGGCCGGGGGTACGAAGGGCTTCGCTTCATTCTCTCTGAGTTCCTTGCTCTGAGTGATGGTCCTGTAATCCCCGTCGGGCGATTTATTCGCTTTCCGATGGAGCAGCAGCCGGTGCTCTGCTGGACGGGGCCGACAGGTGCCTGGATGCTGGGTCAGAGGAGCAGCCAGCTTCGTCTTCCCCGGGTCCTCCTGACTCTGAGACAGCAGCCCGGGCAGAAGTGTGTGTCAAATTAAAGTGGGAAACACGTCAGGATTTTTGAAGGGAAGCAAGAGGAAAGGGAACGGTGTCTGCAGGCTGTGAAATGTGTCTAGGAAAGGCTGCTTGCAAGTGTGTGGTGAGCACCGCGGCTCTGTCAGATTCCTGCCGTGCTAGAGAGTGAGGGGTTTGGGCAAGGAGGTCAGGGCAAGTTCAGGGCCGCCTGCGCCCACGCCTGGGTGACTCCCCTCATGGCCAGCACCTCTGACAGCCTCCCCTCCCTCCTGCAGCTGCCAGAGCCTCGTGGAAACCCACGGAGGTGGGGGTGTCAGGAGCGGGTAGGAAATGAAGCCTGCACCCTGGGCTGGACAGGAAGGCGAGCCCAGGGGAATCAGGTGGGCCCGAGACCTCCCAAGGCAGAGACAAGCCACCATCGAGCCCGGGACACCTGTGCCTATGTCTCTGAGTACTTACCAGGAGCCGCAAGCAGATGATCCCACACGCACTGGGCTGCATGGTGAGCGGCCGGCGCTGCAAGTGGGAAAGGGAACTAACACGAGGGACAGAGATGGAACCATCCCTGTCGGGCCATCAAGCAGGGAAAAGTTTTAAGGCACCCTGCTCCCTTAAATTCTGAAGGTGAACACGGACCACTGGGCTGATGGTGCCACTGCAGCAGATCGTGACTGGCACGCAGAGAGGCATTTAGGGTTGTTAGAGAGAATCAGATCCCCAGGAAGGGAGCAGGTGAGGGGAGTGTGCGGCAATTTGTAGCGCAGTGACTGGAGCAGAGAGCAGCACCGGTGAGGAAGAGGTGGGAGCCAGACGCAGGCCTTAGACAGGCCTCCATGGCCCGCCCAGACACACCCAGAAGTGCGCTCCTGCAGCCCGCAGGTCCAAAGCCAGTCAAGTTGACGCCACAGCCTTCCCTTCCTGAGTGAAATGACAGCACGTGTCTTGCACAGGCGCCAGTGGAATGGACGTCACCAGGCGGCGTAGGCTCTGGAGACGGACGTCTGTTGAGTATGAGCCCGTCTGTGGGGTGCATGACTGCTCAGAAGTATACCCCGCTTATTCACAGAGCGGCACCCTTTCACAGAAGCACCCAAAACTGTGCCTGGGAAGGCTGCAAAACCCATGGCCACGTCCTCCTCTCCCCTCAGCACCGGGCTCCATCCCTGCAGGGAAGACGGACTGTCCTGGTGGGGGGGTCTCGCTCGGGGATTCGAATCACCGCGGTGTGTGCAGTCCAGTGATGCCGGTGACCTCTCTGGGTTCATTTTCCGAAATTTCATGATTGGTTCTTTCTGCAGAGGGACGCGTGGGAACTTGGCTGAAGGTGCTGGCCCATAAGCCTGAGTTTATTGCTCCGAGGGTTGTAGCTATGCTCCTGGAGAATGGCACCCAAGTTTGGGTTAGGATAATCAGGCATGCCCTCCTCTGGCTTTGTCGAATGTGTGTGGAGCTAACTCTCTTCAGGGCAACACAGCCAAGCTAGATCATCTTATCACCAAGCAGAACTTCTTGTTGGCTTAAAGTCTCAGTGCCAACCTGACCTGCTGGGAAGGAAAAGATGCTCTGGGGAAAAATTCACCCCCAGACCACACACCACTGTCACTTCTTTTCCCTCTCAGTGAAGGGTTTTTACCCTGGTTGGAGAGTTGCGTCTGAGTTTTTAATGTCAAGCTGCAGCAAGCTGGCCCCCTTCCGTTCTCACACCGGCTCTGTGTTTATGTGACCATTTATCAGAACTCGTGGGTCATTTCAATCCTTTAATAGAAAGGATTTTATTTCAAGATTATCATTTTTATTTTTGCAGACTCTTTCCATGCCAAGAGGAGGTATTATAGTCTTTTTTATTGGGAAAAATAGGTCATTGTTTTGCATACAGCTGAATTCAACTCAGTATGCTTATGCTTAAGCCAATCAAGTGATCATCTCCTTACACATGACAAAGGCAAAAAATCCCTATCTTCACATTGCACTTACTGTTATATTTCTATACATACTTCAACTTTATTATAGACCCTTAAAATACCTGGAAAATGACTTGAAAACCAAGCCCTAAACCCCCAAATTCCATCATTAAGCTTATGATTAAAACTCACGTTATCATTTCCTAAGAAAAATTAACACAGCCACTTGGTTTGCAAATAGAATTTTTGGAAGTACAAATGGTGATTTTTTTCATAGAACAGAAATACAACAGTAACTGATGTTATATAAAAACCCTTTTTCACCTTTTTCAGTTTCAATGCCCAAATTCCAGGCTCCCTTATGAAAACGCTTTCCTAAATCCCAGCTCTGATTCAAGGGCTCCTACTCTGCAGTGCTCTCCTCTCTCCTCTGGCCAGAGCAGATTGGCCTTGGAGATTTAAACAAATATAAAGATTTAACGAAGCTGTGGTAGGCAGAGGAGCATGACATTGCTTCTCTTCTGCTGGGAGTATTTCTTTCTGGGTCCCCTGAACTTGGAATTTCTCTTTAAAATGTCCCATTAATTCCTATTAGGGAGCTACTAGTAAAGAAAATTGCATGTTAGCTTTTATCAATCTGTATGAATAAATGTTAACCATTCTGTTAAAAGCTGTCCTTTAAGCTTCCCTCGTGTGCAAACGGTGTGCACATCAGCAAATCATCCAGAAGATTAGTGCACTCGAGCCTGCATAAAGACTCAGAGATGCACATTAGCGTTATAGATTTTAATTTGAAATAATGTCAGTCTTTCCAGACCCACACTGTAGTGCATGAGCTGCCATCTGCTTACAATAATCAGCCTGAAAATCCACATACATGTGATTTGCTGCCTCCTTTGCCCGCATCATGGCCGGGATGTTGACCCTAATGGCAGAGCCATTGCAGGCCTTCTCGTCGACACCAGCAGGACAGGCAGGAGCTGTGGTTTGGAGGTGCAGCGGGATGGCAGTCCAAAGGAAGGGTGCCCGCCACTGCTCCACACAATGCAGCAGCAGAGAAGTCACCACCCCCTTCCCTCCTCCATACCTCAGCCCAACTCAAGACCTGGTCAAGGAAGTGAAGGAGAGAGAGCTGGTGCAAAGGAGCAGAGCTCTACCCACTTGCTCCTTCCCACTGTGACATCTGAGCTAGGAACAGACACCTAGGGACTCCAAGGACTTTTTCGTCCAGCCCCACCTTGGAGACCACTGTCCAATGTGGTGGTCCCCAGACACATGTGGCTCATCATACTTAAAGGAATTAACATCAAATGAATTTTGAAAGCCAGCTCTTCACTTTCTGAGCAGATGTGTGTACGGCCACCTTCATGGCCCAAAGACAAAGCAGTCCTGGTGTCCATAGATGGATGTGCGGATAGTAGTTTTACATGTAATGGAATATTACTTGGCCTTAAAAAGTAAGGGCATTCTGGTGGATTTGGCAACCCAGATGAGCCTGGGGTGCCTTATGGGAGTGAAATGACATAGTCATAGCCAGGCGTGGTGTTGCATGCCTAGAGTCCCTGGACTCTGGGAGGCTGAGGCGGCAGGATCACAAATTCAAGCTCAGCCGGGGCAATTTAGCCATTAAGTGAGGCCTTGTCTCAAAGCTCAAAACTAATATTTAAAAAGAGCAAGGGATGTATGTCAGTGCAAAGGCCTTAGGTTCAATCCCCAGTACCACAAAAAGTACATTTTTCAATAGCCACCAGTGGCCACTGCTCTGGGTGGCACAAGACAGACCAAAGTGTTATCCCAGAAGGCTCTGAGGGACACCACTGCTTTGGTGGTATGCTGCTGGGGAACTGGGGGCTGAGCACCTGGGCTGTGTCTAGAGTGTTCTCAGGAGGAGTTTATACCCTGTGTTCCTCCACCTGCCACCAGGCAGTCATGGGACAGACTCAGCACACCAAGTTTTTCTGGCTTTGAGTTCAGCTGCATCTCAGTTTCAGCAATGCACCTTTCATTTTCAAAACAACTAATCATTGTCTGCCTGGGATTGTCACAGTCAGGCATACGGTCCTCTCACCTTCCAAATACCATGGATTTGAATGGCTAAAAGGTGAAACCTGAATATCAGGGGGTAAGAAACCATATGAAATGGCATATGCCACTCCAGTCCTGAAAGCCACCCAAACTCAGGCTGAGAAGCACCCAGTGTGCCACAGGGCATAGGTGAGTCAGAGATGGGTCTGGGGGCCCCACCCGTTTCCGTTCCCATCCTTTTCTGTTCCCCCGAATCCCAGCCAGGTATCCATGTGCCGTGCACTTCTAAGTGTGTCCAGGTAAAGACTGCTCTCCCAATCCTCTCACAGTTTGCTGGAAAAAGAAATGTGTTCCAGTGTAGGACATTGTACATCCCAGTGAGCCAGTGGCCAAAACCATGAATAAACCTGAGGGTGTGTAGCTCTGTGCCATGGAGCCCCTGGCGTGGGGACCAGTGGTGGCTTCCACGCTGTGGTCTTTTTCTGCAGGGGCAATGAAGTCTCCCCTTGAGGTGGGAAGTGTAAGTAAGTGTAAATCCCAGGAGAGTGGCCGAGGCTCGCTGCTGGGTCATGGAACTACAATTGCTGCGGAGTTCTGGTCTGCCTGCTCTTGCACATGATTGTTGTACTCCACGCCTTGTGCATTATTTTTTCACTGCACAGCATACCATTGGGCCTTTTGGATTTGACTGGCCTGGTACAGTAAGATCTGCTGAGGAGTGTGGGACACAGGGAAGGACATGCGGTCGAGTGCACTCTGTCCAGCCCGGGTGGGAGGATTCTCTGCTCTGCACAGAGCTCTCACTTGTTGGAGAGGAGATTCACTCCCATGGCACAGAGCTGCAAACGGGCTCAGAAACAGGCAGGGACATTCTGGAAGCATGACTCTTGGCTGAGAAAGGCTCTAGGGAGCTGTAAGGGGGCTGTAAGGGGGCTGCCTGGGTTCTCCTGTGACTCCTCCATGCTCCCTGTGACCTCGAGTTGCTGATGCTTTCTGACCCGACTTGCACCACAGCTGTGAATCACCGTGAACAGGGGAGGTGAGGGGATCGAGGCTTGCATTTCAGCACCAGCTGCGCAGGGTTCCAAGTCTGTCTGGCCCCAAACTTAACCTTCCTTATATTCTACAGGTTTATTCATTTATTTATAATTCATTCTTACTTTTTCCAACAGCAGTCTTGAGGGTAGAGATGAGTTGTATTATCTTTTACCTATTGTACCTGATTTAACACTGACACTTAACAGCTCCCAGTAAGCACCCACCCCTGGGAGACCCCACTCTACCCCAGCTGCACGTGTGACACTGGGACTTCAACATCAGTGGGGTGAGGCTCTAATGTCCCCTTCAGTCCTCTCCAAGATCGCTCGCCACAGATGGGAGAACCCTGTCTTAGTCACTTTCGCATGGCTGCCGACCAATATCCAACACCCACAACTGAAAGAGGAGAGGCTTATTTTGGCTCAGTTTATAGTGGTTTCAGTCTGTAGTTGGCTGACTCCAAGGCATGGCAATTTCAGAGGAGCATAGCAGAGGAGAAGCAGCCCAGGGCATAGCAAGCAGGAGGCAGAAAGGGATGGAGGAAAGAGGAGGGAGACAGTCCTTTCCTCGCCACATTCCCAGCGACTCCCCTTTCCCACTAGGCTTCGCCTCCCAACATCTCATTTAGCTATAAACCCATCATGGAAGATCCAGTCCGCTCCCCCAAAGCCCCACCTGTGAGCACATGAGGCTGTGGGCACACTGAGATGTGAACCATAACAAACTCAATGATCATTTTGTCCTGCTTTCAAAGGAAGCCAACTTCCTCATCTTTTCCACTAAATGCATTTCAAAATTCCATACCCATGTAGCAGCTTAATAAATGATACAAACAGGGCAACATGCATGTGTACCCAATGCAGTCTGTTCCATCATAGCTGGACTCCTTGCAAGGTGAGCATTGTATTCGGCCAGAGGTTTGCTGCCTCGCCTCTTTCACCCCTGAATTTCCTGCTGGAGTCCTGAGAGTGACCTCCACGGGGCCCAGCCAGGCCTCCACTAACCCTTGGGATCCCTGCCTGTGCTTGTCAACCACACAGAGCAGTTGTCCACTTTCTCTCCCACAGAGAGCTCTCCTGCTGTGCCGACCCCTTTGCCCTGTGAGTTTCCTTGGAGCAGCCTTGAGCACCTCTGCACTCCTGCGAAGAGGAATCACAGGCAGGCACTTGGCTCCGTTTTCCCCATTCACATTTATGCTCCATATTCATTGTGGTTTGGTTCTGACAGAGAAATGCCATATGGAACTTGAGTATATGTGTAATTTCTAAATTTATTTCATGTAATTAGTCCAAAAACTACTCCTAATTTTTTTTCATGTTTTTACTGAATTGTTTGCATTTGTACTGGTATATATGCTTATATATGTCTACACATTACATGTGTGTATATATAGTCACTTCCCAATCTCTACCTCATAATCAGATTTGTCTGTTACTATTTTGTAGTCAGAAGAGGACTAAGGGGAAATTTCCTTTTATTAAAAGAAAAGTGCATTAGTATTGTCTTCATTTGCCATCACACTTACTACATTTAATAAAATCAATAAAAGCAATCCAAACAAGAAGAACTGAGCATTATTTTAAGTTCAGGCCCTGGAACCTGGGGAATTCACAAGACGATGCTCCCTCCTTGAGACAGCGTGGCCTGGCTCCATGAGCCCAGGTGTCCACTCCCGAGGAGGGCAGGGCTGGGACAGCAGGAGGGGCCTCCCTGGTGAGCAGGTGTGCCAGTGAGGAGATGGCAGAGGCAGGCTCCTTACACAGGCACTGGGTGTGCAGTCTGCCGGGGGCCTGCCTCCCCGTGTGCTGCCAGTCCATCATGTGAGCCTGGGGGCCGAGGGGCCCTGGGGCGGGCGAGCTGCCTGGCATGGCAGGAGGTCCCTGCAGGAGCTCAGACACAGACACTGCAGCAGCAGGACAAGCAGATGTCAGTGAATCACCATCCCCAGCATGTGGGGAGGGCTGGGGCAAAGGAGGATGCAGAATGGGTGCCAGAGGACGTGGAAGGAGGACAGGAGAACCCTGGGGCCAGTCTCAGAGGGGTCCCGGGAGCAGACTGAGGTGAGGTGTCACGGAGCGCAGGAGAAAGGGAGGGTGTGCGGGGGCCACGCTTTAGGAGGCAGCAGTGTGGAGGGGACACTGCGGATGGCTCTAGCACACCTGAGTGGCTGGTGAGGAAACAGCCCCGCCATGGCCCTCTCCTCCTTGACAGTGGCAGCCAGACGTCAGCTGCTGAGCTCTCACACACCTGCTTTCACTCTGGATTAACCCTATTTAAGAAATCCCCCTTCTGAGGGTGTAAAATCGGAAGTTTCCAGACTCAAACTGCGTCGGGTGCGCACTGCACCGATCTTCCTTCTGTGGCCCCTAGATGCCAGCGCACCCCTAGGAGGCGATGCTCCGCCATCTTGCAGTAGCCCCGGGGTGCTGCGGCTTTGTATCTGTCCTTCCCCTGGCCTCTGTGTCCTCATCTGCATGCTGGGAGACGATTCCACTTTGCTGGACTGGGCGAGAATGGCAGGGCCCAGTTCACGGGGCACGGATGGTGCAGCTGCCCAGAACAGCCTAGGGAGGGAAAAGCTACCACAGCCCACAGTCCAGCGGGCCTGGCGAGCTGCGGCTTCAGAGGCAGCGTTGTGCCCCCGGTGAAACCCAAGCACTGCTGAAGCACAACTCTGGGAACAGCAGGCTGGGGAGCAGCGCTGTCTCTAGTTATTAGCGGGAAAACACTCAGCCAACACTGGTTCCAAGCTGGCTTTGACGCAGTCACGTGTGAGTTAAGGAGCAGAGGAGAATGAGTTGTGGGTTGGGGCGCAGTCCCCATTATTCTACAGCTGTTCCACCCTAAGCTGCCCTCACTGCTACAGCGGGGAGCAAATGTCTTCTCACATGGAAGGCCCTTTGTTGGGACCTCAGAAACCAGCTTTTCTTCCCATCCAGGCCCAATTCGCTGAAAGATGGGCTAGGCTCAGTGCCTGTGTCCTGCCAGCCACTGCAGCACAGAGCCAGGGTGGATCAGGACCCTGGCCACTGAGCAGGGCTGGGTGAGGGGTCTCTCTGAAGAGGACACAGCTGCCCTTAAAGATTTGGGGGTCCCTAAGTTGAGGGCAATCAGATTTTGGGACAGAGCACTTTGGCAGAAGAGACCACATGTGTGTCCTCCACTCTGCTCAGCCCACTGTGTAGGACGCGTTGGCTGCACTCTCATCCCTGGCCCACGATGTGAACCCGTACAGCAAGGCTTGCTCGTTCGTGAGCTGCATGTGCCCCCTTGCAAGAATGAGCCCCTCTGAGGGTCAGATGGTCACCAAGAATAGCCCTCCATCTTGGGGCTGGAAGATGGGCCCCTGCTGTCTGGCCGTCTGGAGCTCAGGTGGGCATGGGGTGAGGCCCAGCCTTCCCTGGATGCTGGGGTGCAGCCTCCATGGACTTCAAGCATCACCTGCACAGGGGGGCTCTGGGGCCCTTTGTCTTCATAGCTTTAGCAGTACTTTTTATACAGAAAATTTGTTCCTTAGTTGTTTTGTTTGCCTACAGAGACTGTTGTACTTCCCCCAAAAAAATTTTCAATAAATGTTACAGCAAAATACCTTTCATTTATGCAATGAGTCTGAAAAAATTTTTACTATCCAATAGTTCCAGCCAGTCCTTTTTCACAAGAGCATTCTCGTTACCTAAATTTTATAGCCATGGAATGAAAAAAAGGAGGAAATTGTAGGTGTTTAAGAAAAATACAGCTTTAATAATGCCAAGTCCTGTTGATAATTGAAATGTCAGAATTTGTAATCAAACTGTGTAATCAGAGGGCCAGGTATAATTTCTATAGGGCCGATTATTGCTGATTTCTATTTTAACCACCGCGAATATTCTTGGGGATTATTTTCACCCTCTTGAAAGACTTTTGAGACATTAGCTCACCACAGCACCGAACCACCTGCCAAGCGGTTTATTGGTCTCTCCAACTTCTCAAAGTAAGCCTCAGATTCCTTTGGAATAAAATCCCAGGCACTGAATGATAGAAAACAGTATCAAGTTGCTTGAAAGAATATCCAAGGTAGAGCTGTAGAAAAGCAGGCTGGAGGAGACAAGGACACGGAAGGACACCAGGTGCCAGCTGGACATGGTGGGATTTCTTTATGACTTGACTTAATGGTCAGCGCACCCAGAGAGCTAGGTAGTGACCAGTGCCCATTTTGCTTATGAGACCACCAAGGCTCAAAGGGGTTGAATGAATTTGCAAAGCCACCCTGCGGAGGATTAGTAGGCCCTGACTCCAGTCTCCTGGAATGTAGGCCACACCCAGAGCCCCCCTCTGTCAGCAGACTCGTGATTACTCTCCCCAGAGCCTCTCAGAGAGGCAAGCATGCGATGGTCCGAAAGATGTGGCAAAGCCCTCAGCACTCAGCGTGGAGCTGTGAACACGTCTAACCCTTCCTTTGTTCACACACAGTGTGGTGGATACGGCCTGGTCCCCCCCATTATTCTGAACTACACACCCTGAAATTAAGCCCTCCTCTCAGCAATTCACTGTGTATTTCTAAATAAAAGAGCTTAATTAATCCGATCCTCTTGGATTCTGGTATTATTTGTGAAGGTGGTGAATGACACCCATCGATCTGAGTCCCTGTTCCTTCTCTTCATCCAAGTCTGCAAAGCATCAGTGGCCCATGTCCCTCTGAGCACCAGTCTTCATCTAAGCCAGCACAAACGCAGCTTTGTGTGTTCTTTTTATTCGGACTTCTAAATCTTTGATTAAATAGCCAACCTCACTTCAGCGTAAAAGCCAGGGGAAACCCTGTTCACGAACCAGGTAATCATCTCTGGTCTTATCCTTCCATCTACTCCCTGGTGCATGTCTAGATGTTCATCCATTCCTCTGCAATTTAATGGGTCACTTGGCTTTATTTAGCCCAGGAAACATTTAGGGTCCACGTCAATTTAAATCACTTTTGCAATAAAGGCTGATATACACAAGATCTCAAGATGGTCAGGGGACATCTAAAACTCAGATGGAGAGCTATTTCTTTGTGGTTCTGAAGGAGCAGTTCTACTTGAAGAAAGTACCATTTCCACTTCTTGTCAAAGCCATACTGTATCTTAAAACATCAAGTAGAAGTGAAGAGAGACAAGAACCTAATTTTCAAGAGACCAACTTGAACAAGCTGTTCTGTATTTGCAGATATCCTGGCCCTTGTGTGGTTCAATTTTCCACGTGGTATCAAACACTCCAGTGCCACATCCTAGGCACAGTGGGTTTTGGATCCACTGAGCAAAACCTGTTGATGTCAAAGCCCAGGTGATAAAGCTATCTACTTGCCCTCTCTCTCTTGAGCTAAGTTACTTCCTGCATGAAGTGTATCTACTTTCTTAATTCCTGAAGACAATGACATTTCCTGTGGGAATTCCAGGCTATCTCTGGTGCCCCATTGGCTTGGCTCTGTGTCCAGCCTTGGAGCCCCCAGGCTGTGCATCCAGGAACTGGGCATTGGGAATGCTACAGATGTGGGCAGAACTGTTTCCCACATCCCAAGGTCTGCCTTCCCGAGCTCCTGGGTTCAGTAGTAAGGGCGACCTGCTGAGCCTGTGGATTCTGGACCTTTTCCTTCATGCCACCTTTCTTGGCTTGAGAGAACTCAGTAATGCAGAGGGTGAGCCTGCAGCCCTCATTGCACCTCCACTGTGTGTCATGTCTGCTGGATGGGCCCCTCACTGCAGAGAATCAGATTAATCTCTGCCCTTAAAGTGGTTCCGGAGCAGCACTTTTGGAGGTCATTGCATTTATGTGTATTTGCTTTTGTTGAAACCTTTGTTGCTACCTGATAACAAAATAGATTATAAAAGATAGAATGGGAAAAGAAGTAGCAGGAGAGGAAGATAAAGAGGAACAGGAGGAGGAGAGGATGAGAAACAGGAGAGGGGTAGTTTGAAGGGGTTGACTTTTCCTTGTCCTGCAGTGAGGCAAACCCAGAGCTGTGCCTGGGATGCTGTTCCTTTAGCTTAGCTCCAACATCGGTCCTCTACCAGCCGCCAAAGACCCAGGAGGGGGTGTGCACCAAGACAGGTTCCTCCCAGCCCGGATCCCAAGGGCAGGCACCTTCAGAGAGGCTCTTCTGGGTCCCCAGCTGGCCTCTGTCCCTTTCCAAGCATCACGTGATCAGTGGCTGAGCCAGGCGTGCCTGCTCCTCCTACCCCTTCCCGTCCGGAACCCAATACGGCACCAGCTGGAAAACACTGGGAGAAAGTGGCCAAAATAAAGCCAAGAAATTTGCTTAAAATCTTAACCATTTAAAATTTTACTGTACTGAAAGAGATAGTGAGCCAATATTACAAAGAGTTCTGATTAATCTGTAGCTGCCTCTTCACTCTCTTAGGCGTGGCAATTACTTAAATGGTTTCCACTGCCCAGTGTGTGTGCAGAGTCAGAATGCCTTTCCCGAGGGACAGCTACTGCCTGTGTCCCTGGTGCATGGTGCTGCTGTTGGGATGTTTTCACCAGCTTTTTAGACTATGACAGCTCTCATGGTGTTCTGCAAAGGCCAGCAAATACATAGAGAATTAGGAGTTTATTTTTGTCATTTCTTCCAGAACTGGCTTTAACATTTATCTTGTATTTGTAATAGTTAAACTTAGTGTGTAGTCCTTTATTTTAAAGATTTTTGTTATTTTTAAGATCTAAAGACAAATTCCTTTTTTATTTTTTTTTCTTTTATTGAGTTTATTGGTACATTTTAGGTATACAGTACAGTTACATTCATTATTGGGATCCTGTACCTTTACATGACAGATGGTCTTGGTTATCATTTTTTCCCCTCATCCCCGCCCTCTCTTCACCCCCTACTTTCCTCCTCATTTGCAAACACTGTATTTCCTTTTTTCATTTTCTCATATTGCACCTAATTTTTGGTGTGTCTGAAGTCACAAGTGACTTTCACTGTTACAGCCCCAACCTCCTTTCAAAACTCTGATGAATGGGGAAGGATTTTATGCCTTTAATTTGTCTTTGTGTTAAAATCAACACTTGCTATCACATTTTCAGGAGAAATGTCGATTACCCAAATTCTGACCCAAACCTGCCTGTTTAAAGTGCTACGAGCAGGACACAGGGCAGAACACACGTCTCTGGTTGATGTCCTGACCCCATCACTCACGTCCGGTTTTCCGTGTTGTCCGAAGAGAGGCCTGATGGGGACCTACGCACTTACTCCAGCTGGAGCTTTGAACTAGTGCAGGGCTTTGGAGCAGTCATGCACTTTAATCACCGCGCCCTCAAATCCATCTCCAAGTTCAGGAGTACAAGCTTGAAACCATCAGAAAACTGTTCAGGCCTTGGTTTCTGTTGGGGGTTTTCTCACTGTGGTGATGACTGGGCAGGTGTGAGGTGCTGAGAACACAGCGCTTCCTCCCTCATCGCCGCGGTGGGTGGTGGCCTGCGGTTGCGCCCCGAGACATACGTGGGGCTCGGCTGGCTGCTAGAGAGGGGCTGACCCTGAGGCCAGGCGTGGGGTTGGCTCCTGGAGACTGGGGTGCTTCCTGTGCACATCCTCCTCACAGCCTGCGGCGCCCTCGCTTCAGTGTTTCATGCGAACCCTGAGGTCCCAGAGCCGCTCTGGTCTTCACTGCGGAGAAGACTCTCAGGGTCTTTTTTAAGGACTTGCGGCAAATTTCTGACAGCCACACTTGTGTTTACAGGGGCTGTTCACATTGCACCAGTTATACGGACTCCAGCTCCTCCTGGTACTTTACACAGTGTCTTCTGACACACACACACACACACACACACACACACACACACACACACACCCCTCGCAGCCAGTCCCTTACAGCTGCAGCCACATCTGTGTCCACAATTTCACACTTACCTTAGCTGCCAAAGTATCTGCTGGTTCATGGGAACAAATAGAAACAGGACCAATAAAATGTTCCCCATGTTTCTGACCAGGCAGACAGGGACCAGCTGTGGGGCTGGCGGGATGCAGGTTCTGAAGGGGGAGGGAGGCAGCGTGGCCATGACTCAGCACTGGTGTGGGAAACAGACGGAGGACGGCAACGTGGCTCATGGTTCCCCTCCTGCTCCACGCATGTGACGAGGTTCGCACAATTCATATTCTCAGACTGGGCCTGATTCTCCTTTCCGTGTATTCCTTGTACTGTGTGTGTGTGTGTGTGTGTGTGTGTGTGTGTGTGTCTTGTTCTGTGTGTGTGTGTGTGTGTGTGTGTGTGTGTGTGTGTGTTCCCCAGACAGGGGAGAGGGAATGAGAAACCAGAGAGAGATTAGCTCATCCCTTGCTGGACTGGACTCAGACGAACTGACGTCACTCCCCCAGCTCGGCGTGAGTGGGCAGAAGACTTTCACGCCTCTGGGGTGAGCAGGTCAAGATGCACAGAGTGTCAGCCCTGGGGTGGTGACCACTGATGCCGTCCATTCACTGTGTCCGGCTTCCCCAGGCCCGGGCCCCTCCACCGGCACTGCCCAGGGGTCTGGGGTCCCTCACTGTTGAGGGCTGTGGATCATCTGCATCAGCCAGTGAGAAATCAGCACGGAGAGGTTGGAGGGAGGGAAATCAAAGGAACCTGTGTCCACTGCCATTTCTGACATCACTGGTTGAAATTTACCTTCTGGGGGGCTGCTGTTTGTCACGGGACAGATGCACAGCTGTGTGCTGGGCTGCCTGTCACAGACACGTCTCCTCATCCCGAGAAGAAACTTTCCATCCTTCTTCCACAGGGAAAATCGAAGGGCCCCCCGGCATCTGACCCAGCCGGCCCCGGTCCTCTCCTGTCAGTTTCGGGCTGACTTCTGAATGCTGAAGTTCACCTCCTGCCTCTGCTTCCTCGTCTTCCTCATCAAGGGGAAGTTCAACCTGTCAGGAGGCGGGGTCCCGGGGAGGCAGTGAGCCCACGACTCGCGCCATCAGAGCAGACAGCAGCCCATACGGCAGCCCTGCGCTTTGCCAGGAACGGGAGCAGGGACAGGGGAGGGAGGGGTGGAAGCAACTGCTGTTCGCTCCCTAGAAACTACGGTGCGCTCCTCACGGTGCCCTCGGGGCGAAGGCAGCTATCAAGTAAAGCAGGACAGATGTGAAGGCCCCACGGAATGCCCCTTAGACACTCAGTCAATGAGCTCATTATCGCCAATGTCAACAGATGATACTGGGTGACAAGAGCTGACAATTGCGGGGGGTGCTTCTGGCACTTAGACCTGGATCCCCAGGAACCCTGTGCAAACCCTGAACTTCAGACTCAGTGTGGATGGAGCAGGTCGTGTTCGCCCTGGCCTGGCTGCTGGCGCCCTCCCTGCCTTCAAGGAGGATATGGCCACAGACGAAGGCTTCCAAGCCCCTGCTCCAGGTTGACCGACATCTGAGAACTGGCCTGATTTGGAAAATACAGTGACAACTGTGAATCCCTGCTGTGTCCATCACCCGGCCCTCCTGAGAACAGTGGCTTTATATATAATAGCAGTTTACTTTGAATATGTGAGGTACGGTCAAGCACAGAATGGGTATTTAATTAAAAATTGAAAATGTATTATAGTAAAAGACACACTGCCGTGGATCTCCCTCAAAATCTTCTCCATCACTGGGGACACACTGACCCCATCATTCCTGGCCCTTTCTGAAATACTTCTGGAATTCCTCTTTCACGAGTCTTTCTTGGCTGCCTGGATATCCTGCGTCATTTTCATGGAGATTTTTGTCAAATAAAAACGTCACACTGTGTCCTTATCTGCAACTGTGAGACGTCCGGCTCCTCCCCAAAGACAACATGACCATGAAACATAAAGATTTCAATCAATTCAGGACATCGAGGCAGCCAGGACAAAGCATTACAGACACTCACGGAAGAGGATGCCTGACCTACTACAGAAAGCGGCAAGAGCAAGGGGACGAGTATGAGCAAAGTGAGGGGTGGATTTTGAACAGGAGTCGTGGCAGTGTGTCTTTGACTATAACAAAGATTTTCATCTAAACACACTCATAGAAGGCATTTCTTTTATTTTAAGCTTTCACACAGGCAGATTCTGAACAACCTATAATGAGCTTTTCCATTAGCTTGTGTTTCAGGGTAAGTGAAACACTTTCACCAAATTTCTCTTACCATTATGTGTCTAAGAATTCCTAGGCAGGAGTGCTTACGCCCCTCTGCTCTGGGCACTTACAGCCCTGGGGGTTGGAGGGCCTCGTGTGTGCACACCCACTCCCTTGATCCCCTCCCTAAGGGTTCTACTTGGGGTGCAAAGAAAATGAGCTTCTGTTTCCCTTCCCTGGTGGGGAACTGCCCAGTGCCAGGGTGTCATGAGCAAAAAGAAGTCCAATCAAGATGAATACACTCCAGATATGTGGACACAGGAATTTGGCCATAAGAGATCTTTCAAAAATTTAAAAGTGTTACATACAAAGATCACTCATTTCTAGAAGCACGAGATTGTGAGAAGCCCTCCCTCACATGATGTGAAACCAAAGGGAGTGGCATGCCTGAAGGCTGGTTGTCCTGGACATGGCTGTCCTGTCTCCTTTGTTGCTAATCACACAGCCCTTGTGCTGAAGACCACATGGGCTTTGATAGGTATCCTTCAGATTTTTTGCAGCAACTCAGAGCATACAAACTGCAGTTCCAAAGCAACCCAACAACTATGGAGAACAGAGGGGGGCGGCATTGCCCTGTGGAGATGCCCAGCATCTCTCCCCAGCCCACACTTGCACCAGGACCATCCCTGGGTTGATCAGCGACAGTGGGGTTGGTCCAGTTTTGAAGAATGAAGTTTCTTCCCGAAAACAACAGCACAGTCTCACAGAGAAACACTGCAATACTGCTTTGGTTTCTCTCCAAGTTGTTTCTGAGTCCATGAAAAGTATCTCCAGTGAAGATTTCAGGGTGTTTCTTTTTGGAGTTTAGTGATGAGTTCAAATGCGTAGAAAATAGACGAGAAAAAGGAATAATAAAGGATGAGGTTGAGGGAGAGAGGCCTCTTCCCCACCGGGTACGTGTACAGATTCGTGTGTTACCCAAAATTCATTATCAGAACTAGATTAATCTATTAGGCACCAAGTGCCTACCAGCTCCAAAGCAAAGCAATCTGTGTAGAATAAATACCCCCAGACTTCCTGTCATGATCCACTTATATAAGCAAACACAAACAAGCCAGAGGACAGGTCCCATTTCTCCTTTTAATTAAATTTACATCAGAGAATCTAATGAAAGTAAATTCTACCACAGGTTATCAGTTGAAGCATCCTAAATATTCTCATTGCATAGACTTGCACCATTTCTGAATTCTAATGCCTTTCATGAATAATTTTAAATTAGAATTATTTTAATACTAACATAGCATTCAAAGGACTCCAGCCTAGCAATATTGTCCGAACCTCATTTTTAAAATTATGGAATCTAAAATTCATTTCAGTCATTGAAGAGCATGAGCGGTAAGTTTGGGAATTTTGAGGTGCAAATATTTATCCTCAAAGGAAAATGCTGCTTTTAAGGAAGTGGAGAACAGGCAGCCAGAGTGACGGGCGTGAGGTGAGGGTGCGGACCGACAGCGACACTGACGCTGTATACACGGGGCAGGCACATAAGCTCAGCTCTGCACCGCCCTGTGCTGAAGCCCGGCCTCCTTGGTCTGGGAATCACTCATTCCGGGAAGAAATGCTCAGGGCAGCCGGGGTGAGGCCCACCTGACCGTGACAGCGGCACAAATCCCTGGCCCCCGGCCCTGGTGGTGGGGACGGAGGCGCCGTTCCCGTTGCTATGGTTTGGAGCTAGAATCTCCCCAAATCTTGCGTGTGCTGAGGTTGGGCTTCCGGAAGGAGAGTCTTAGACTTGTCAGAGGACCGATCCACCCACTGAGTTTATAGCTGCTCCAGGAGGTGCGGCTGGCCAGAGGAGGTGAGTCACTGGAGAATACTTCGGAAGGTCTGTCTCCCTCCCTCCTCCACCCCTCTCTGCTTCCTGGCTGCCATGAGATGAGCAGTTTTCCTCTGCCACCTCCTTCCACCGTGTTGTTTCTACCTCAGAAATGGCCAACTATAGACTGAGTTCCCTAAACCCAAGTCAAACCTTTCCACCTTTCAGTTGCAGGTGGCAAGTGTTGTGCCCAGTGACAGGAAAGCAAGGCCTCTCCTGTGCACCTGCTGCCTCCTCGGCCTTCCTGTGAAGCACTGGAGAAGTAGGTCACATGCTACGGCCTGACCCTGTGCAGCGATGACTGGGCAGAGGCCAGGAGACGGCTTCTCCCCACTGCTCACGTGTGGGCAAGCGGACTCCCACAGAGGACTTCTGCAGACAGGCAACGGTGAAGGCAATTTGGTGTCATCCTGAAACACAGCAGACAGGGAAACTCACCATGCGTTACTGAGAAACTTCCTGTGAGGAAGCTTAAAAAGAAAGAAATGCCTTTATGAGTTATGATAAAATACAGTGTACATGTAGTAAAAATATGTATTACAACAAAAAATCACACTGCCATGAATCCTCTTCAAAATCCAGGAGTTCACAAGCCTGTGATGAAGCCACCAGTGCATGAAATCAGCCATGACAGTGGGCTTTCCACCAGGGAGATGACTAACCAGAACGTGGCCAGGGCAGCTGTGGGGCCAGCTCTTCAGCACGCGTGCCTCAAGGGCAGAGGTACCAGTCATTCCCTGTACTGTAGGTTTCCTCTTGTGAGACAGCTGCACACAAAATCATTTTGGTTTGATTTTTCTTCATTTTAAAAGCAGTGTGTTTACCCACTACTCAGTATTTAGAGAAAACTAACACAGCAGGCTGACCAACGCCAAAACCCCAGATGTGGGGCTGAATGCTATGGCAGTGGCCGGGTGCATATGCGGAAAGCAGGGCTATCTGCTTGGCCTGGTGCTGTGTGGCATGGGAGGCCCCAGGGAGGTACCTGAGGGCGTGGGGCCAGCCTCTTCACTGCCAGGTCTGACCTGCAGCCAGCCAGGCAGCCTCCACCAAGTCTCTGTATATGGGCAGCAAAGGGGCCCTGCTTGCTGCCGCCCAGGGAAGGCACCAATGAAGGTTCATTCTGTGGCTTTTTCCAAGTTCCCTCTGTTGTAGACAATTTCTGGGAAGACAGACTGCCCCAGTTCAGGCTGAAGTGCCCTAAAGTTCGCATAGTACAGGGCAGGACTTATTAAAGACAAGAATGGCGAAATAATTACATTTGCTAATTTCATAAAATCTATGCTGGGGGAGACATCCCTGAGGCAACCTGCCAGCTCCTGGAAAGGGGCCGTGAAGGGGAAGATTCCTACGATAGTCTCATGGGCTCCCGTAGAATCAGCCGTGACCAGTGGCTTCTGTTCGCCCCTCAACAGGCAGCATTGCAGGTGCTCTGGGTTGCAGCCTTTAACTCAGAGTCCCCAAGGCCTGCGGATCATAGGGTGGCCTGCGGGAGGTGGGAGGAACCATGGGAACAACTTCTGAGCAAGAGACTCTGGAAGGCTTGCTGTGGATCCTGAGGGTGTCCCCACCTGGTAGGAGGGAGGTTTTGGGACACAGGTGAAGAGGGCGGCTTCACATCAGACAACTTCAGCTGGGAGGCTCAGGAGGTGGGGCTTTACCCAGCACCCTGGCCAGCTGAACCCCACCATGCCCTCAGCACCTACCTGGTCACAGGCTGGATGTCAGCCTCTAGCCTCTCCGTCGGGGGACACGGTGGCACTCCACGAGAGTCAAAGGAAGAGGAGAGATGGCAGAGGAGACCAAGGACAGACTTGCAGGATCCCAGCCATCCTGGTTCCCCTGAGACTCGAGACAGTGGCCCCCAGCACCTCATGTCCCAGGAAGGCACTTGGCCTTGGGCGTCTTGAGGACAGGAAAGAAAATCCAGGCTCCAGCCTGAGTCAACTGGGTGACAGGATAAGTGGATGCAGAAATGGTCTTTTGAGAGGCTGCAGAGCACACAGGCCTGATGGGAGGCAGGGGACCTAGTCCTCTGCTGTCCCGTCCAGGAGGGTGAGTTTCAAGCAGCTGAAGCTCCAAGCTGGTCTCACAACATCAGCACCCTTGCACTGTGGTGACCCTTCAACATTTTGACATTTCTTTTTTCTCTTCTAAAAAGCTTTTGTTGGTGTCGTTATGCAGAGTAATGGGCTGGTTTGGGGGTTTTCATACACGCCTGAACGTACTTGGGTTATTACTGCCCTGTTAACCTTCTTTCCTTTCCCACCACCTCCCCTTGATAGCACTCTTCTTCATTAATAGCCTCTCTTTTACTCTCATGCCATCTTTTTTAGTTCTCTTTGTAATTAGATCCTACCTGTGAGAGAGAAGATGCAACGTTTGTCCTTCTGAGTCTGACTTATCTGGCTTCACATGTTAATTTCTATTTCCACCCATTTCCCGACAAGTGACAATATTCAATTTTTCCTCATGGCTAAGTAATATTCCATTAAGCACATTTTCCTTTTTATTAACCGGTTGATAGGCACCTATGCTATTCCCACTGCTTGTCTATTGTGAATTACACTGCAGTAAATGTGGGTCTACAGGAAGCTCAGTGGAAGGAGGGCTTCATTTCTTTTGGGAATGCACTGAGAAGGTATATCTGGATCAAATGGAGGCTCTGCTTTTGGTTTTTTGAGGAATCACAATACTGAGTTCCACACGACTCCCACTAATAGCATAGAAAGAGTCCCTTTACCCTCCCTCATTCTGGGGTCGTTTGTAACCCTGATGACTGTTATCCCATCTGGGCCAAGACGGACAGCAGCACACCGTGGAGGAAAGGCAGCTGCTGTGAGACATGGTGCTGGGAAGGCTGGATGTTCTTGTGTACAGGATTGAAACGAGATCCCTGCCTCTTGCTCTGTACAAAAAAAAAAAAAAAAAAAAATCAGTTCAAAATGGATCAAAGTCCTGGGTATGAGACAAGAAATTTTGAAACTGCTAAAAAAATCAGGATTTTTCAACACCCAGGCACAGCCAGGACTTCCTTCCTGAACAGGACTCCGAGAGCCTGGGAGACAATAGCAGCCTCGACAAATGAAAGGACATCAGATTACAGAGCTTCTGCCCGGCAAGGAGAACAGCAGAGGAGAGACAGCCTGCAGAATGAAAGAGGGTCTTCTCTCGTTCCTCATCCGACAGGAGGCTGATGTCCTGAATGAATAAAGAACTCAAGAAACCTCACATCAGAAAAACAAAGAACCCAATTAATAAGCGGGAAAATGAGCTGAACACTTGAGAGCAGAAGTACAAATGGTCAGCAAGTGCGTGAACAATGTCCAGTGTTCTAGCTACCAGGGAATGCAGATCGAAGTGTTTTTGTTTTCCAAATGCCGTGTTTGGGGCTGGTTGCACCCGCTAGAAGGAATTAAGATATATTTGAGGTGCTTGGAAAGAGACGCTGCGGCAGAGGTGAGGACAAGAAAGTTTATTTCTCCTGCGGAGGGACTGTAGCTCCTGCTTCCCTGCTCCATCCATGAAGGAGCTTAGTACCTTTTCCAGGTTGAGTTGAACTTCAAAAAGTGTTTGCTTCGAGCTTGAAGCGTTCATGGCAGTTGATGAAGATTATCATTCAAAGAACACTTCTTTAAAAATATTTTAAAGAAACCGTCGTTAGATTCACATCTACCTGATTCCCCTTCGTTGTTCGCGGCCTTCACGGATTGCAGGGCTCTCGGGCAGGTCTAACCTTGTCTCCGGCAGTGAAGTCGTGGCAGTAGGAAATGAGTGAGCAGGTACCTGGTGCGACCCCTGTCCTTGTGCAGAGGAGTGGCAGAGATGTGTCTGACTCGGGGCTTTGTCACCATGTGTTATCCCTGAGTGTACAGAGTGACACGGCCTCTGCACCTGCCCCTGGATGATCTGGGTAAGTCGAGTCAACATCAAGCACCCCCGGGCAGCAGGCAGAGAAGGAGCAGCCCTGAGGACAACTGAGGCAGTGCAGTGCACGCCTGTTCTCGGCTCCGACCCCTGCCCGCCGCTGGTGATTCCCACGTCGGTGGTGACACGCTTCCTTCCATGGAGGGAGAGCTGGCCCTCTGCCTGGCCCTGGCCCTTGGCTGTGCAGGGGGTGCCATCGCGGCCTGGGCACCTTCATGACACTGCAGGGGACGCGGCCTGGGCTGGTCTAGCCGCTCCGAGCACAGGGCGGTCAGGAGGCTTCAGTGGGCCGTCAGCCCGGAAGCTGACTTAGGAGGAACGTTTGGCTGCTGATGCTGCAGAACGGAAGCCCTGTCCACTCCTGGGCACCACAGGACCTGTTGTGGCTTCAGTTTTATTTTAAGAACAACCAAATTGGTTTCCACCTCAGGGAAGGAAAGAAGGCAGCCCCTCAGGCAGGGTCGGGTGGGTGCCTCTCTCACAAGGCAGCTACTCAGAAGTTCCCGCATTAGGACTTGCATCACTGTTTTTTAAAAAATGGAGAGAGGTAATCTTTGGCTGCTGCTCTAAGTAAAAAAGGATAGATTTGCCATCCATGGGGCCTTGGGTTTGCGTGAGAGAGCATAACATTGCATGAAATCACATCATTTTCTGGTAGTTTTGCGAGAGTTGGGGAGACAGTAAACATTCAGAGCTCCCTGGAAGGCTGGCACTGTCTGCTGTCTGCCCTGGCCTGAGATTTGGCTTTCAGGGCTCAGCCGCCTGAACTTGGGCTTCCGCTGTACAACAAGCAGCGACAAGAATGGCACGACCCAAACAGATTTCATAAACAAACCGTTCTGCCTTCGTGTCAGGCCGGACCACGTAAAATTTGGTTTTCTCCACCAAATTTGGCTCCCAGCTGTGAGGTCTCAAGTCAGACAGGAATGGGTAATTGTATTCAGTCCTTAAAAGCAAGCTCCCACATGATACCTTGTATTAACAGCATCTGAAAGCAGGGCTGCTTCTCTTTAAACCAAAATCCCCGCCACTCTGTAGCTTTGAATTCAAACCTCCCACGATGGCCTGCTCCTCGCGGAAGCCAGGAATGCCACCAACACCTGCAGCCCCGGCTGTGTCCACCTGCACGGGGACCCCAGTCTGAAAGCAGCCGGAACGGCTTGCAGACAGCCAGTGAGTGAGTGCTGCTTTCTCTGCTCCAGTCGGACAACTGCCACGGAATCAGCAAGGGAGGCCAGGCAGGAGGGGGAGCCCAGGCATAGGCCGCCTCTGACACTGACCACTGGTCCCCACACTGCTGCCCTCTGTTCCCTCTTGTCACCATCCAGTGCCCTCCCGCAGCACACAAGTGGCAGGAAAGCAGTGACCAAGCCAGGGCCGATGCACTTGGAGATTGGAAAGGTGGACTAGGATGCCTGATGTCCCTCTGCCTTAAGGACAGTGCTTCCTAGAACGACTCTTGGGTGTTGTCCAGAATGGACGTTGGTCACACGGGCAGCTAGCAATCAAGTGACGAGAAAGAGCAGCCACAGGACACAGCAGGGCCAGCACGGCTACAAGAGCACAGCACAGGACAGGTGCAGGCTGCAAGGCCTCTAAACCCTCAGGGTCTGGTGGGGGTTTTAGTTCAGTGGTTCCACCACCTGCCTCACAAGCGCAAGGACCTAAGTTTGATCCTCGGTACCAAAAAAAAAAAAAAAACAAAACACCTCAGGGTCTCCCTGATCTGGCGTCTCTGGGGAAGCAGGCGCAGCACTTCTGTGATGGGAAACAGCCCTGCTGGAACACTTCAGAGGGGCGGTCCGGCCTTCCCATGGCTCACTTGTGGCCCCTTTACTCTGCCCTCCTCATCCTATGAGCTAGCTTCGCAAGGGTTCTATTCAAAAACAAAAATGACGAAGCCACATCGCATCCTGATTTGATGTTTTTTATTTAAAGAGATACAGTCACTCACTTAGATGATTTTAAAAAACTCCAACTTAAAACAACCGCAGGGGGGAATGTGATTATGCAGATCACACATGTAACAAAATTTACACATAAATGAGAACATTTTTTCCCATCAAAGTTCTTATTATAAAGAAACGCTGGGAAGTAAATCATCTGCAGAAGAGTACAGTATAAAAACGTATTAAAAGCCGTAAGAACTAAATTGAAATGTCAAACACAGTTATTTATATTAAAACCGAACCGAACCCAGGCAAGCAGGTGACGGCCTTGCTGGGCCGGCTGAGGAAGGGAAGGACAGGGCCTCTCCAGCAGTGCCAGGTGTGCAGCCTCAGCGCCAGGCCCTGCTCTCTCATCTTCTCCAAGGCCGGAGTGACTTACTGTTCCGCGGCAGGTTTGGAGGTTGGGCTCCAAGAGGCAGCTCTGTGGCAGCTTCGGAGGCGCCTGCAGACCGTTCTCCTGAAAGAGGAAAGCTGCTTCCCCGCAGGGTCCTGGGAAAGCCCGAAAAGGCGCGTCGGAGCGCAGAGGTGCTCCTTGTCCGCCGTCCCTCACTCGTTTCGGCTGCTTTTCTCTGCCCGCCCTTCCCTCCCGCCCCCTTCCTGCCCTCTTTCTTGTACACTTTTGGGCGCCCAACCACGCCCGGCCCCCACATCTGCCCGGACAATGGCCCGGAGCACAGAGCATGTGCCGTGACGGGGGCCCCGCCCCGAGCCTGTCCAGGCCGGGCAGCGTGGCTCTGGCTGGGACATGGCTGGCTTGCTGACTCCTGACAACCGGCCCCAGGATGCCAGGGGGCAGCTGCCTGGGGAAAGCCAGCTGAGCAGAAAGGGCTCCCTCAGAACGACCCCGAGTCCTCACATCTAATTACCTTACGTCCCTCTCCTGCGGTCACGGAGAGAATGGGTCACATCGCACCCTGGAGCCTGGAACAGTCGGATGCTTCTACCTGAGCCGCTGCCGACCATCACGTCGCCCCCCCCCATTGCACGTGGAACGCTAGAGTTCCCAAGTGGGGCTGGACACCCCTGCTCTGCGGGGCTTCAGAGGGGGCAGAGGAGTCTGGGCGGCCCTGTCACCCCAGCACCTCCCAGAAGGAAAAGTTCCCCCGGCGCTGCCAAGGTGTGGGGTGAAGGAGCTGGAGCGGCCTCCTCCTCAGACACAACCTCGTGCTGTCTGCACCCCTTGGCTGTGCTCCCTCCTAAATCCCTCAGCTGCATGGGAGGGCAAGTGACGGTTGGTTGTGTCCTCACACGTGCGTATGAGCCATCTCCCCGGTTTTGGACCCCAGAGAGGACCCCACCCAATGGCCCGAAGTGATGGTTCTTCCAATGAAAGGGCAAAAGCCCGCTGCCGCTGCAACACAGGCACAGCCCCGCCGTGCCGCTGCTGCTCACGCAGACTGCACGCGACCTCTGAGATGAGCTGGTCGCCGGGCTGTAAGGACCACTCACGTTGGCCGCTTGCCCTCTAAACTGGTGTATTGCCAACACTGCACACAAACACACACACACACACACATGGCTCCTGGAGAATCTGACATCAGTAGCAGGAGCTCCGGTGTTCATCCAGGTCCCGGGAGCAGGGGTCCCAGATAGTGCTGGAGAGATTTCAGACGCCTAGCAGACAGGGAGTGATAAAGAGCTAGAAATTAGGGGCCGGAGGAGCATGGGGTGCCCAGCTGAGAGCCTGGGAGGGATGGCTGGGATGAGCCTCAGGTAACTTGTGCGGATGGGGCGCATGCGCTACACCCTGGGAAGGGAGAGTGGACAGGAAGTGGGAAGGATGTGAGGAGGTGAGGGCGCAGGAGAGACTTCCTTACTTCTCCTGCTGGAAAGATCATGTGAAACTCATGCTCCAAAGAACTGAGGAGCTCAGGTCATCTATTAGGAGCTCTGAGAGAACAAGGGCACCTGGGACAGGCAGCAGAGGAGACACGTGGCTCTCAGCAGGGTCAGGACTGAGGGGAGCTCACGTTGGGCAAGGGCACCACCGCCATCTGGTGACAAAGAGGACAGAGAGAGAGCAGGGGGATGCCCAGGGGCTGGGTGAGGACAGCAAGGACACACGAGTGTTTCCCAGGGTGCACTGCATGGAAGCTTCCTCCAGCCCCCAGCCCACGCCAGCATCTCCTGTGTGACCATGTCACACAGTCACTGAATCCTTGGCTCAGCTCCCCGCGGTGTTTCTTGGTCTTGTTTTTATGACCTTGCTGGTTTTGAGCACTTTTCTCAGCTGGTATTTCCTTAATATTTCACTCGGGGCTGGACCTGGGTTGTGCTGCCTGGGTGGAGGACACAGAAGGGCAGAGCTGGACCACAGCTCCTCGTGGTTCCTCTATCCACGGTCGTCCGGGGAAGGTCACTGTAACGTGATTCCTCCTGCCACCCCTGTGCTTTCGGTATCCTGAATGGAAATCGGTACATGGTCCACAGGAAGTAGGGATCAGTGGTCCCAGGAACCATGGGCATCCTTTGGAGAGCTCCTCCGCTGGAGATCTCTGTTTCTGCTGGGAAGGAGGGCAGTCTGGGGGGCATCTCTCCAGCTGGAAGCTCCCTGCGGGCTGGCCCTGGAGGAGACATGGAGGCGGACAGGACAGGGAGTGGGCAGGGCCCCTCAGCTCGGCATTTCTGTATAACAAGAGATTCTCCTCTATTCTTCCTTCCCGAAAGATGAGCTCTTCTTCACTGGTATTTAAAATGTCGAAGAGAACTTAGACAAACCTCCCAGGGTTGGGAAGGGGATGCAGGGCTGGGGGGTGACTGAAGGGAGGGGAGAAGAAGGGTGAGTCGAAAGGATCAGGTCGTGATGGGTGCATGAACCAAAACTGCACCGTTAGTGCATTTACCCTGTGTCACAAACATATGCTAATGAAACGTTCAGACAGAAAGACGGGAAGGAAAGAAAGTGAATGAAGAGATAGGAAGAAAGGAGGAAGAGAAAAAGAGGAAGGAAGGAAGGAAGGGAGAGAGAGAAAATAAAGAAAGAGGAAGAAAGAAAAAGGAAAGGAGGAAGGAAACAGGAACACTCACAGGTCCTGAGGGGCCCAGATGGTCCCTGGGTTTCTCTTTGGCTATGTTTTCATTACTGGTGATAACTGGCCATGCGGGAAGCAGAAAGCTGATTCCAGCTTTAAGGATTGTTGTAATCCTGGCTCATTTGCTGTCCTCATGGGGCCTGGAAGGAGAGGCCACTCAGGTGCAGGGCTCCCCAGCAGGCTGACCCCTGCAGCTCCTGGCCGAGCCTGTGCAGTGAACGGAGCCTTCCCCGGCCTGTGGGGGGAGACTCACATTGTCCCCCGCTGTCCAGCTCGACCTGCCCTGGGCTGGATCAGCGTCGCTCACGGTCGGGAGGGAGGCCCAGTTCAGAGGCCTCCCCACAACTGACTCTTGGTGGACCTGTGGCTGTCATGGGGGCAGCAGGACTCTTGGGGACACAGAGCTCCTGGAGAGGCCCCCACTTCACATGGCCTTGCTAGAGTAGCTCCGCCGGGCGGGCACTGACTACTCCCCTTCTAGGAGGCTCCTTTTCGTGAGAGCTGGGCACCCCAGCGGGTCAGAATGGCCCTGTCTCTAATGGGGCAAATCCTCTCTGCCATGCCCTGGAGAGATGGATGCCTTGGCCTGGTCCTGCAGAAGCTGAGGTGAAAGAGCACGGGTGGGGCTCCCAGCGCCCCTGCACCATGGTCACACTATGTGCTCGCCCTGTCTCTGCCTGGCTCCATGGCGGCAGGAGGGAGGGCAGGGGGAGGGCAGGGGGAGGGCAGGGCATCAGCTGCCCAGTGCCCATGCTTGGGGATACAGAGGGTGAGTGGTGTCCCATGCTGCAGACCTGCTTGGAGCTGCAGCACAGGGATCTCAAATGTGCCTGGTCTGGAAAACACTCCTCCTCCTCTTCCTCTTCCTCCTCCTCTAGCACACCTGGAGGGCTTCCCTGCAACCTGCTGCTTGCTGTCTGCCCCTGCTGTGGCAAGTCCAACACCTTCTCCCAGGTGAGCTGCTGAAGAAGGCATTTCAGCCACCCAGTCCTTTCACGGAGCAGAGGACGGCTCAGCTCTCAGGCAGCATCAGGGCCCAGGGCTCCGTGGCAGGCTGCATCCCGGACCCTCTGCTCTATCCCAGTTCCATGCAACTCTGGGCTGCCTGTGGACCCTGCCAGGGACCATGCAGGACTCCAAGTCTTTCTGCCTTTAGAATCTTCAAGGCTGCAGCTGAGAAGGATCCGCTTGGACTTCTCCCTTCTTATCCTGCATAAGCTCCCTTCTCACACTTGCAGGAGAGGTTTACTGAGGGAGGGCAAGGAAGGAAATTATCAATTCTTTAAATAGCAGCAAGCAATCAAAGAATCCCAAGGAAGGCCAGAGAAGGAGACTTGAAAAGCCGGGATAGTGGAGCCAGGGGTCAGCCAGCTCCTCCCCAGCATTAGGTTTCAAAGAGGGGATTTAAAATAAAAGTGGCTTTGGGCTTCCTGCTGCAGGGGTTTATTTTGGTTCTTCTTCCTCTTGTGTTTTATCTCTGGAATCTTAAAGCCCCAGGGGCTGTTCTTCTGCTGGATCCTCACCTAGTCACCTAAGGTAAGTGGCATCAGAGGGTAGCCAAACAGGCCGGGCGGGTACCCAGGCGGCGGCATCTAATGAGGTGATTAAGTTATCAGAGGAGCTGTGCCGGAGCTGCGCACAGAAGCTGCCTCAGCCCCAGCCCCTTGTGTTGCAAAGGTGATTCATCCACTTAACGCTGCCAGCCCTTTCTCTTCCCTTCTTTCTTCTTCCTCTCTCCTGAGTAGAAAGGAAGGGGCTAAAGCAGGAGAGCTTTTCAGGACCAGTTTTTGAACAAGAGGAGCAGCACTCCTCTTTCTCAGAAGCATCTTGTGAAGAGCTGCTCTCAGCGGTCAGAGGGCCAGAGGACAACGCGGGGGCACCGGGGCACAGTGGCACTCTGGATGCAGGGATCGTGTTGCAGGATGTGTAAATGTGCTCGGAGGTGTCTCCCCTAGATGCACCTTCCGTCTTTGCTAAATGAGGAGATGGCTTTGGCTTCTTTCCTCCTGGGCTTCCCCTGTTCTGCTTTGGAGCCAGCAAAACCATTGCCCCGGTCTCCCTCCTTGGAAAGAGGAGAAAGGGTCAGGGGACGGGGGAGGAGCATAAGCTGTCTGGGGCTCCTTTCTGTGCTACAAAGCTCAGGCTTCCACAAGATTGCCAGGGTCATCTGGCAGCCGCAGCCTCGGGGAGGAGACGTGGGACATACAGTGAGCAAGGGCTGCTGAGAGCCCGGCCCCACGCTCAGCCTCCCTCTTCCCCCGAAGTCCGCTCTGGTCTGGATGACAGCACCACCCCGGGCTTCCCTCCCCTCCCTCCACCTCCTCTCCACCCTTCCTCATGGGTTCTATCATTTCATACTTTTCTTTACCTTTCCAGGAATCAGCCTGCACTTTCGATCAGAGTTTCTCTTTTACTTAAACCAAGGGAATGCTGGGTGAGGCTGAAGGGCCCTGGAATACCAGGCAGACAAAACACCAGGCAGGGCTCAAATGGAAACCTTCCTGCCTCTGCCTCCTACAGAAACAGCAGTGCTGTCCGTCTGTAGGGATGTGGCCACACCCCATGATGGCCATGCAGTTTGGCCCTGCTCAGCTCAGCCCTCCTCTGCTGCAGACACCTCCCAGCCCTCCCGGCTGAGCATGAGCCCACGTGCAGTGTGACACAGCCGGAGCCTACGCATGTCCAGGTCACATAGACCTTTCTACCAAGTTAGGGCCCCAGGAGCCTCACGAAGCCCGCAGGCCTCTGCAGTGTGGGCGCCTTCAGAGACTGAGGCTCCGACACAGAGAAAGTGTCCCCCAAGAACCCACAATGGGTCCCATTTCTCTTTGCTTCTTTCTTTATTCTTTTGCTTTTCTGTTTCTCCTTCCCTTTTTTCTGCTTTTCTTCCCCTTCTCTTCTTCCCCTCTTCCCCTTCTTCTCCGTACTGAGGATCGAACCCAGGGCCTTTCCACTGAGCTATTTAACCCCAGTCCTCTAGCTGCCAAGTTCCCCAGGCTGGGCTTGAACTGGCGGCCCTCCTGCCCCAGCCTCCCAGGATGCTGGATTATGGTGTGCACTCCAGGCCCAGCCAGGCTGGTCTCCAGAGAGCTCCAGAACTCTCCGGGCTGCCGCCCTCTGCAGTGGCCTTCTCTGCCTAACCCAGGGCCACAGGCTGAAAAGGTGGCCCAGACGTGCACTGGGTTTTCTCCAGCCTCCGCTCCTTCCTCTGCAGTGGTCACTGGCTCCTCCCCAGTCCTGGGCTGACTCCCACACCCCCTCGTCCTGCCCTTTGTGCCCTCCATACAGAAGGACCCGTCACCATGTCCTCTGCCTGTGCTCCCGACCTCAGGTGCAGTGACACCAGCTCTCGGAGTCTCAGCTAAATTGAACTAAATACATTTAATAACTAACTGGCGCAGCAGAGTCCCCGAGTTGAGCGAGGAGCAGGCTGCTACCCTGGCTCTGAGGCCAAGGAGGGTGGGATGAGTTGGCACCAGGCACAGACTGAGCCCAGCCTCCCTCCAGCCCAGGCCTAGCAGGGTGTCAGGACTGGGGCTCCTCAGGCACCTCCTGCCTTGTTAGGTGAGTTGGCTGCAAAGGCAGAATCTGTGGCCAGGAGGTTCCAAGCTTAGCTGCCGAGGTGAAGTGGCTGCACGTATGGGGTGTGCTGTCATCTGATCACCCTTCTCTTAACAGTGACCTTCACAAACTGTCAGGCAAACATCAGAAAGTACAAGCCGCTAGCTGTCTGAGCACCCACCTCCTCCCATCCCTCGTCGTGTGACACCGCTCTTTATGTCCAAGTCATTGAGGGTGAAAATATAACAGGCAGAGCTCCGAACTCCAAGCAGTCTCCTGTGGCCCCAGGCAGTCAGGCAGTAAGAGCAGGAAGCCAGTAGGCGGGAGCCAGGCCGGGCCGGAGGCCTACCCCCAGGAGGGAAGATCGGTTCTCCGGGAGAACGGCGAGCCCTGGGCCGCACAGGCATAGGTGCAGGGTTCAGTCTGCATTCTCATCAGCACCAAGCCTCCTGGGTGTGGACCTGGGGTCTGTTCTTCCTGGGAATCATGGCCTTTGGCAGCTCCATGCAACAAAGGCTGGCCTGGCTCTCCTCAACACTCTTGTCTGCTGCCGCCTGGCCGTGTGACTCCTGCAGAGTGGAAGAACACCAGGGTTGGTTTTGCCCCTACCTCTCCCCGCCCAAAGGGGTCACCCAGGGGGTTCCTAGCTTCAGAAGACAGTTTCTCTGCAGGTCAGCTGGAAGCCTTAGGTCGCCGGGCATCTCTGAGACTTGCACTGCACTGGGCACTGTGGCTGTGCCTGCCTGACAGGTGACAGCTTGTCCTCATTACCGGCCAGATGCCTCACAGGCAGCTCCTGGTACTGACCACTCAGCTGTAGCACAGGCAGTGCAGTGAAGCACTGGGTGAGAAATGTGCTCAGAGTTAAGTTGTCCACCTTTCCTTTGGGGCATAGCTAAGTGCCCTCTGCAGAGGGGACAGCTGAAGACAGTCACCAGCGAACGTGCCGTGCAGGGCCACAGCCTGCCTGGCCCTTGTGGCTCTCAGTGCACCTTTAGGGGACTGGCTTTGTCACCATTCTCTGCTGGCCGTGGACCTACTTAGGCAGCGAAGCCTTTCTAGCACATGCCCAGCACTCAGTGCTGCTGCAAGGGTAGAGAAGCTCTGCGATACGCTCTGTGACAGCCAAGGGGGAAAGGCCATGTCCACTGCTCACAGTGAGGACCCAGAAGGCTCCCAGGAGGAGCTGGGGACCCGAGCCCACCTCACTGCAGAGCTAGGGTGCAGGATGACTGGCTCCCATAGCGGGAAAAGGGACTTTTGTAACTGGTCAGGGAGATGTGCGGGAAGGATTTCTCAGGCAGATGTGTAAAAGTGCACACTCAGAGTGGTGTGCGGGACGTACTGACTGTGGCTGGTACACTTTGGGCCCCAGGGTCTTCAAGATGCATGATCTGGGTGCCTGTTGCTGGCAGCTCACTGGCAGCCTGGGAATCACTCACCTTCCTCTGAAGCTGAGGTCCACTGCCCACTATTGTTGCTGCTTCGCCAGGGACAGGAATTACAGCTGCCAGGTGAGGGTGCAGGCCAAGCCCCAGCTAATAGACTCTGCATCTTTAGGACTCTGCAGACTTCTTTTTCCTGAGTAAGTTTCCCAGAGGGAAACAAAACAAAACAACAAAAAGCTAAACAAACAGATAAAACTTTTGTTCCTGAAGCTGCAGCTTTTCCCCAAAATCACAATTCTAAAAGCTTGACTTCCTGTGTCCTTTCTACACGTCTCTGTTTCTTCCATCTGTACTCAGAGCCTCTGCAGCACTGTGGCAATGGCAGCCTTGGAGTGAGGGCTTCTCCCTTCCAGACCTGCCTGCAGCCAGGCTCAGGGCAACAGAGAGGAGGCCTTGGAGCGTCCAGAGGCCAGAACGCTAGGATACAAAAGACACAAACCAGCCGGATGCCAGGGAAGAGGGACTTGTGGTCTGAGACTCTGAAGACCAATCATGGGGAGGACAGGGAGGCAAGGAGTGGATGTAGAAGGTACCAGGCACTGTGGGACAGGACCCTGGACTTTAGATCAATGTAATCGCTGTGAGTTAAGGTGCACGACTATAATGACAGCAAGAGCTCGGGCAGTCAATAAAAGCCTTGCGTTCCTAAGGAGCTGCAGACTCTCTGCGGCCCTACTAGCCATGTGGCAACTGTGCCCTGAGATGGCCCCAGGGGTGTCTGTGGCTCCCGCTTCCGGAGCCCCACGTGACTTAGGCTGTGCACTGAGTGCCCACAGCTGACCTCTGAAGCACGGTGTTGAGAGGATGCACACAGAAGCCGCGCACGCTTGTGACCGTCCAGACTCAGCCAGTGACACCGCGCTCCCAACGCGGGCTCAGCGCGGAGCCTCTCCTCAGTGAAGGGGCAAGGGGTGTCACTGCTCATGTCCACACAGTGTGGGCCATGGTGGCTCTGTGACCACGCTTTTCTGAAAGTATCTTCTCATTTGCAAATTTCAAAAAGAAATTCTTTCCCTTGTTAAATGAAGGCAAATTAAACTCTTGGACTGTTGCACAACGATCTTCATACAGTTGTGACTGTGTCTCCCATCTCGGAGCACCAGAATACGAACTACTACTTGCGTTTGATTTGCACGCAGGTGAGTTGCACTGGCTGCCTAGGTCGGCACCTGGTATTGCAACACCAGGGGGGCGGAGTGTGGAACTCTGATGAGCTGTGACCCTCGTGTTCAATGTCTGTAGCATTCTGAGGCAGCCCTACATCATTACTGTGTTCTGCCTGCATCTGTCTTCACCAGACGCCACAGGCATCTCTCCTGGTACTACGACACCATGAAACTGTGCCACTTCTTTTGCACATGTAGAGATGTTTAAAACATTTTGTGTCTGTCCTGTCCTTTTTCAATAAATAGTAAAGAAAAAAAACTTTAGTAATTAATAGGGTTGGACTGTTTAGGTTGACGTTGTTTGACCTAAACAGCTCAAGATGGTTTTCCCTGTGCTAACACGGTGGTGGGAAACTGTTGGCACCACGATGCCCTTCTCTCCACCTCGGCCCTTACTCTGGACCCAGGGCTGTACCCGAACCCACACCTCTCCCCACAGAGCCCACCTCACGTGCGTGCCAGCTGTCCACTCTGCTCAGCTCTGATGTTTCTGACTCCCAGGTCTTCCCCCAGAATTTAATGGCCTCTTTTCTTCATCTTTTTCATAGAATCCCAGTGGTTTTAAGGGCAGATCATTTTTCATGAAAGCAGAGAGGTGTTTTTGAAGGAGCTTCTGTTTTATTAGTCTGTCTGGAAGGGTTCTGAAGGGTGCTGCTTCACAGTGATGGGAAATTTACTGTGAATTATTGAGAGAAGACTTCAGGATGGAAACAGACTCCTCTCTCAGCCCCCACTCCCAAGCTCTTTGGTTTAAGTCGAGCCCCTCCTGGACTCCCAGGTGCTGCCTTCGTTGTGTTTTGCAGGAAGATGCTTCCTTGTGATCTTCCTGACTTGGTCACTGTGAGGATCTGCAGGGGCAGGACACTCTGAGGGAGAGAGGGCGATCAGCAGGGAGAAGAAACCCACTCACCCCAGGACATCTTGGCATTCTGGTCTACCTGCCTGGCTCTGAGCCTTGGCACCTGTGTGGGAAACCCTGGACCAGGGATGCCGATTCTGTCATTGATCTGCTCTAAACTGTAGCTGGCCTTGGACAGCAAGATGGGCTGACGTTTGCATCCTAATATCAGCCCCAGGTCACTCCAATTAAACCTGGGATTTATCTGCAATATGCTGGCCCTTACAAAGTTCAGGTGATTGCAAGATAAGCCAGATGAAGAACAGCAAAGCTGTTCTGAAATGAAATCTTCCAGAAAGTGGATGAAACCCAGGCATCCATGGAAGCACCTAGCAATACTTGTGTGTCATTGTGTGCTCAGGACGTTCTCCAGCCACACACCAAGGTCCAGCCATGCAGAGTGGGGATAGCTTAGCTCTGTATTTGCTCAGGTCTTCAGTGTGTATAATTGCATTGCTGGTGGGGAGTTGGTACCGGTACAGGAGACATCTTAATTCTTTTTATACCCCCTCTACTCTCCCCTTCATCCCCTTCCTCCATCTTGAAGGAACTCCTTGCCTTTGCAAATGACCCATTTCCCTGCTAAGCTTTACAGGTGCTCTCCTAGCAGGTATTTTCCTAGACTTCAAAAACTCAGGCTCATCTGGAAAAACCCAATGTTTTCACTCCTTCAGCCAGCAGAGTGAGAAGGGCTGTGCGCTGGAGGGAGTCTGGAGGACGCACACCCCTGGCAGGCCTGGGAGGAACTGCCTGTCATTCCTGGTGCAGGGACCCCTAAGAGAGAGCAAGGCTGCAGGCTTGGGTGTGATGCCCATGCGACAAGCTGTCCCTCAGACCCAGGCTTTCCTCCAGAGTGACCGCTTCCTGCAGCAGCTTCTGGTGCTCTGAGGAGCAGCTGTGGGGTTGGGGTTTTGTCTCCTCCCATCAGCTCACCTTCCTTGGATCCAGCTAGGAGCCTGAGCCCACACTGTCTCACACTTCTCACCTGAAGCCTTTAATTCCCAAACACACACATGTATACACACACGCGCACACACATACACACATTGTACTTTTTCCTTGGAGTTCCAAAAAGAACATGCATGCTTCTCATAAACTGGCAAATCAAAAACACATACTTCGGAATTCTGGATGAATGGAAAGTACAATTGCATATTAGAAGTCACACTTGGGTTCCCGCCATGGTGCTCTTCCTCTGCTGTTGAGCATAGCAACACGTTCCACTTATGAGAGCCACTGAGAATGGATGCTGTCCCTGTCCAGGTCCATGGGGTGGACCCTGCTTGATACAGGGACATGTGAGCCCCTCGTGACAGTGTCATCCCTGGGGATGCTGGAGGGGTGTGCGTACTGACCCTGGCTAGCCCTACGCAGGCCTGGGGATGGCCAGGGAGAAGTGGTCACCAGCCCTCCTCTGGGTGGATGGGGGATCCTGGGGAGGAGTTGGTGCAGAGGCCGGGAGTCTGTACAGCCTCACAGTGCCCGCATGGCAAAGAAAAATCTTGCAATTTCCACAGCCCTGGGACACTATAGGGAATAACCCCCCCACGGAGGACTGAAATTCTTTCTTGGAAGGACCTCAGAAAAAGGGGACACTGAATATCCCATTCCTTTGTGCACTTCCATTTGCAGGGCTCCCTGTGACTCTGCACCCAGGTGAGGTGGCCCAGGCTCCCTGTGACCCCTACAGTTGCATGCACACTGGGAGGTATCCTCTGTCCTTACTCCTGCACAGCCACAGTCACCAGGGAGACCAGAATCCCCTGGCTCCAGAAAGCAAGGAGGAGCTCGGCAGCCACACTTTCTGAGCCTGCTTTGCTTCTCAGAGGCTTAGAGCCCTTGGCTTCCAACTAAAATTTATATGATCTGCTAATTGCCTGCATATAAGGGAGGGTGAGCGTGCAATTTCCTTTTGCTGTAAAATGAAATCCTGCAGTTACGGCTTCTGTGTGTTCATGGGGAGCTGGACACCTAGCGAGTGCCAGGTGTCCATACGGTCAGCCAGAGTGAGGTGCTAGGATAGTGCAATGTTCCATTCTGTACCAGAAACTGCTTCCCTGGCTTTGGCTTTGGGATTTAATAAAGGACTAAGAATTCCAGAAATTCAAATTGAAGACGGCTTTTTGAAAAAAACTTAACAACCACGAGGAACAATAATCACTCATTCTACTTTGAAAACACAGAATTCAACTAAATTAACTTCACAGACTTTTTCTTGGACTAACTGTAATTTGGCTTTCATGTTTTAAGTCTAACTCTTGAAACGTTTATGTCTCTGGTTCCAGTTAAACTAATAAAGAATTACTACATTAATAATTGCTACCCACTTTATTAAGTCCTGCAGACATGAAGCCCTTTATTCTCCTGAGGAGGAGGCCTCTGGCTCAAGGCTTTGGCATTGAAGCCCTGAGACATAATGCTCATGGCCGAAGGGCCGAGGTCGATGGCAAGGGCGGCAGGACGGTTTGCAAATCTTTACAGAGTGAATTTAGGGGAAACTTCTTGTAAGGAAATGTAAATAAGACTTACAGAAATACAGAGTCACACCTCTGAGGAGAGCTTCAGTGACCTCAGCCTCAGAGATTTGTCACAGGAGCCTGGATCACCGGGACAGTGAATGCAGAAGCCTAAGGGAAGGGGCACCGTGGGTTAAACAGATCATGAGCTGCCTGAGAAGAAGGACAATTCAGGGAAGCCCTGGGTATTGCACGGCTGCGGAGGCCTCCTGCCTTCGCATTCAGTCGCAGGCAACTCAGAGGAATTTGGCCCCTGGAAATGGCCAGAAGTGGGCAGGAGCCCGCGCTGTCCCTGCGTCCTGGCACCTGCTGGCACGAGAAGGATGGAGTGCAGAACCCCAGGCTGGGGGCCGGTGACACTGCATGATAAGGTCACAGCTCCTGTCCTGGGGACAGCGCTGTTACTTAAAGTCAGATGCTTGCAGGAAGGGCCATCAGGCAAGGCGGGTTACGGTCATCACCGAAGGTGGGGCCAGCAAGGCCTCGGGATGGGAATTGTCTCTTCAGGGAGGAGGCATTCAGCACGTGCAAACACAGCCGTGTACTTCGGAGTGGCTGTGAGACCGGACTCACTTTTCAGCCCTTAGTATGTTTGAATAGGTGACTTAGAACATTTTATGTTTTTAAACCTTAGCTTTACTTTCTCCATGTTCTACTCCATGGGTTTATTTTACAAAATTATGGAATTGGAAAGGAAATCTTGAGATAAATTATTCATTGTCTCAAAAAATTCCAGTAGAAAAAAACTTATGCTTAGACATATCAAGAAAACTCTATAAGGCCAGTTAGCCTTGTAAGTCAAAGAAAGAAAAGAAGAGGGGAGCAGGAAAGGAGGAGGGAGGGAGAGAGGGAGAGAGGGACGGAGGGAGGAAGAGAGAAAGGATGGGAGGAAGTAAGGGAGAGAGAAAGGGAGGAAACAGGCAGGCAGGGAGGCTCCTGTCCAGGAATGGCGCTAACTCAGGGAGTCCTGGGAGCTCAGCAGGTGCCTGAGTGGGTTCTGTCTTAGTTTCTTCCCTGTTTCACCTGGTTCTGTTTGCCTCTTCACTCTAAGCCAGAATCTGGTTTTCTTTGTGCAGCCGGAAGCCCAGGTCTGCCCTGCCCCTCAGCAGAGTGCCAGGGGAGGCTGCTCAGAGCCCTGGTGTGGGGTGCTCAGCTCAGCCACCGTGCCTGGGATGCGCAGGGCCCCGCTGCTTCCCGGCCACTCACACGATGCCAGGCTGGGCAGCTCCCCAGGACAGCGAGTGGCAGCCGCCCTGGAGGAGCAGGTGGCTGTGCCGGCCCTGGGTACCGGGCAGCACAGTCGAGGGTCAGCAGGAACTGGACTCTTCCCCCAGACACTGCTGAGATAGGGCCTGAGACTCGCAAAGCATGGGAACTTAGGGCAGAAAACAGCTTGATGTCCAACAACCCAAGGGATGGCAGTGCATCCTGCTCCTGGGGGACACTGAGGACACGGCTGCTCCAGCCCCTGGCTGGTGGGGTCCCGGGCACAGTACGGAGACACCACAGCCGGGCCGTCCCCATTCACTGCAGGATTTAAGGACCAAGACACTTGTCAAACCCGAGCAGAGATGCATTTCTTCAACTCTCCCGCCCCATGGCAAGTGGCCTGGCCCAGGAGACACACGCAGCCCACTGGGCTTGAGAGGAGGTGGCGCAACATGGGAGAGCATGCAGGCGGCTGCCCCAGTGACTGTGTCTGTCGGGCCCTTGTCCACATTTCTGTCCCTTTTCTCCAGAGTTCCCTCTGCCCTCCATGTTCTAGAGACAGAACCTCTGAGAACAGCAAGAATCACAGAAAATAATGTGCTTTCTCTGTGACCAGTCAGCCCCCAACACACACACACACACGTACATTCACATACATGCACGTGCATGCATACACAGACACGTGCGCGCGCACACACACACACACACACACACACACACACTCGACTTAGAGTGCGGACGGGGG